>NC_068432.1:46382313-46409813 GCF_023373465.1 Oncorhynchus keta
CACCAGTTAGTCCTCTCACTCAAAACCTTGTCATTTATTTGGTCTTATGTTGCACCGACCCAACATGTTCCAGGAATATTCTTATCATGTTACTGAATGTATCCAGAGTATTTTCAGAGTCTGTTATCCACAAATGCAGCCGAAAGTACAGGAAATGTAAAATGCCCATAAAATCAACATCGTAATGTTGGGATTCAGTTTTGTCTGGTGAACTGTTGTCCTCAACTTTGGTCTAATTTTCCCATAATCTCAAAACTGTTCTCTTTCTATTATGACATTTGAATTTAGCCCTATCCATCTATACATTTACGCCAATTCCTATGAGTGTAATGTGCAATACAGCTGTTTTCGAGATCCAGACTCATCATGAAATAGATAATAATTAGATAATAAATAGATGTTTTATTTATCCGTTATTTTACCAGGTAAGTTGACTGAGAACACATTCTCATTTACAGCAACGACCTGGGGAATAGTTACAGGGGAGAGGAGGGGGATTAATGAGACAATTGTAAACTCGGGATTATTAGGTGACCATGATGGTTTGAGGGCCAGATTGGGAATTTAGCCAGGACACCGGGGTTAACACCCCTACTCTTACGACAAGTGCCATGGGATCTTTAATGACCTCAGAGAGTCAGGACACCCGTTTAACGTCCCTTCCGAAAGACGGCACCCTACACAGGGCAGTGTCCCCAATCACATTGGGATATTTTTAGACCAGAGGAAAGAGTGCCTCCTACTGGCCCTCCAACACCACTTCCAGCAGCACCTGGTCTCCCATCCAGGGACCAACCAGGACCAACCCTGCTTAGTTTCAGAGGCAAGCCAGCAGTGGTATGCTGCTGATAATACATAGATAATAAGTAGATAATACATAGATAGATAATAATTAGATAATAAATAGTTAATACATAGATAGATAATAATTAGATAATAAATAGTTAATACATAGATAATAAGTAGATAATACATCGATAGATAATAATTAGATAATAAATAGTTAATACATAGATAATAAGTAGATAATACATAGATAGATAATAATTAGATAATAAATAGTTAATACATAGATAATAAGTAGATAATACATAGATAGATAATACTTGGATAATACTTAGTTAATACATAGATAATAAGTAGATAATACATCGATAGATAATAATTAGATAATAAATAGTTAATACATAGATAATAAGTAGATAATACATCGATAATTTGATAATGAATAGATGTTTTATTTATTTATTTATTTCACCTTTATTTAACCAGGTAGGCAAGTTGAGAACAAGTTCTCATTTACAATTGCGACCTGGCCAAGATAAAGCAAAGCAGTTTGACAGATACAACGACACAGAGTCGTGGAGTCATGGAGTAAAACAAACATACAGTCAATAATACAGTATAAACACGTCTATATACAATGTGAGCAAATGAGGTGAGAAGGGAGGAAAAGGCAAAAAAAGGCCATGGTGGCAAAGTAAATACAATATAGCAAGTAAAACACTGGAATGGTAGTTTTGCAATGGAAGAATGTGCAAAGTAGAAATAACAATAATGGGGTGCAAAGGAGCAAAATAAATAAATAAATTAAATACAGTTGGGAAAGAGGTAGTTGTTTGGGCTAAATTATAGGTGGGCTATGTACAGATGTAGTAATCTGTGAGTGTTTCCAGTTTCAGAGATTTTTGTAGTTCGTTCCAGTCATTGGCAGCAGAGAACTGGAAGGAGAGGCGGCCAAAGAAAGAATTGGTTTTGGGGGTGACTAGAGAGATATACCTGCTGGAGCGTGTGCTACAGGTGGGAGATGCTATGGTGACCAGCGAGCTGAGATAAGGGGGGACTTTACCTAGCAGGGTCTTGTAGATGACATGGAGCCAGTGGGTTTGGCGATGAGTATGAAGCGAGGGCCAGCCAACGAGAGGTAATGAATAGATCATACTTAGATAATAAAGCAATTGGCTCATAGTTGAAGAACAATCATAATGACTTCTCTTTGTCAGACTCTGAAATAAAAAAAAGTTATTTATTGGGAGATTGTCAAAACATGTGCCAGTTAGAGGCATGTTTTGAATATTGTACAGTACTTGCATATGGAGCACTATTCCAATCAATCAAATGGATTTATAAAGCCGTTTTTACATCAGCAAATGTCAAAAAGGGGCGGCAGGTAGTCTAGTGGTTAGAGTGTAGAGGCGGCAGGTAGTCTAGTGGTTAGAGTGTAGAGGCGGCAGGTAGTCTAGTGGTTAGAGTGTAGAGGCGGCGGGTAGTCTAGTGGTTAGAGTGTAGAGGCGGCAGGTAGTCTAGTGGTTAGAGTGTAGAGGTGGCAGGTAGTCTAGTGGTTAGAGTGTAGAGGCGGCAGGTAGTCTAGTGGTTAGAGCATTGGGCCAGTAACCAGCAGGTAGTCTAGTGGTTAGAGCATTGGGCCAGTAACCAGCAGGTAGTCTAGTGGTTAGAGCATTGGGCCAGTAACCAGCAGGTAGTCTAGTGGTTAGAGCATTGGGCCAGTAACCGAAAGGTTGCTGGATAGAATCCCCGAGATGACAAGGTAAAAATCGGCCGTTCTGCCCCTGAGTAATGGCAGTTAACCCACTGTTTCCCGGGCGCCGAAGACATGGATGTCGATTATGCCCCCCCCCCACACACACACCTCTCTCTGATTCAGAGGGTTAAAGAGGGTTAAATGCAGAAGACACGTTTCAGTTGAATGCATTCAGTTGTACAACTGACTAGGTACGTCCCTTTCCCAAAGTGCTGTACAGAAACTCAGCCTAAAACCCCAAACAGCAAGCAATGCAGATGTAGAAGCACAGTGGCTAGGAAAATCTCCCTAGAAAGGCCAGAACCTAGGAAGAAACCTAGAGAGGAACCAGGCTCTGAGGTGAGGCCAGTCCTCTTCTGGCTGTGCCGGGTGGATATTACAAGAGAACATGGCCATTAAGGCCAGATCATTCTTCAAGATAACCAGCAGAGTCAAATAATAATCACAGTGGTTGTAGTAGAGGGTGCAGCAGGTCAGTACCTCACGAGTAAATGTCAGTTGGCTTTTAATAGTTCCTATTGTTTCTAAAGTGGTGAAGTTGTTAATATGTTCAACAGTGTCTATAGGGAAAACAGACGTGGTTGTGTAGCTTGCCACATGGAGAGAAAGCAATGCTCAGTCCACCCGTATGTTTGTCATCTTCTCGTCATTGTCAGTCTGGTGAAAAACAATGTCAATACAACCAGGTCTCTTCTCTCTCTATAGACACTGTTGAACATGTTAAGAACTTCTCCACTTTAAGGTGTCTGTCGTTTAAAAATCCATTGTCTCGTGTTTTAACAGGAAGTTGCTGTCGTGCGTGGAGAGTGTAGACATAGCTAAATCTAGTGAATGTACAGAGAGAGGAAAATTAATCAGCCTCTCTCTCTCTCTCTCTCTCTCCTCTCTGCCTCTCTCTCTCTCTGTCTCTCTCCCTCTCTCTGTCTCTGTCTCTGTCTCTGTCTCTGTCTCTGTCTCTGTCTCTGTCTCTGTCTCTGTCCCTGTCTCTCTCTCTGTCCCTCTCTTTCTCTTTCTCTTTCTCTTTCTCTTTCTCTTTCTCTTTCTCCTTCTCTTTCTCTCTTTCTCTTTCTCTTTCTCTTCTCTCTCTCTCTCTTTCTCTCTCTCTCTCTCTGTCTCTGTCTCTCTCTCTTCTCTCTATCTCTCTCTCTCTCTCTCTTTCTCTTTCTCTCTCTCTCTCTCTCTCTCTCTCTCTCTCTCTCTCTCTCTCTCTCTCTCTCTCTCTCTCTCTCTCTCTCTCTCTCTAAAGTGACATAGCTCTATAATTGCAGCCAGATCTCAGAGTTGCCAACATTCTTCTTAATGGTTTGCTACGTTGACGTCAGAGATGTGATAGAGGCGACAGTAAAGCAAGCGCTTCAGTTCACATGAGAATTTTTCTTTCTTAGCTAACTTTGTATTTTGCAGTTTTATTCCTTTATTCAGTTCTTCTCTGTTTAATTGCCATGTTAACTTCAACCAGGCTGTTAAAAGCTAATTTAAGTCTAATTTGATCATTAGTTCAATTTCTTTGTGATTAATACAAATTAAATTAGGGTTTTATGGGTTATCTTGTTAACACACAGTTGGTCTGATGGAAATAAACAGAGATGAAACAATCTTGTATTGGGTTTCAGATGTTTTATGTTGACGATGCTAAATAAAACCACCTTTTATCAATTTAATCAATTAGCCATTATGTGATAAATGTCTACCATCTCTGTCCCTGCTCAGTTTTTTTGACCTACATAAATACTTGTGATATACACGTTCCCCAGTCACTGTTGAATCTTGTGTTATTGACGTAATACCTGACTCAATGCCATTGAATTTATATGGACATAAATGAAAAGTAATCAATTACGCACAAAAAATAAATAGATAGAAAGAAATAGTGTTTTCAAGACGATAAGCATCATTTGATGCGCAGCATAACCAACACTAAAAACCACGTGCGCACTTGAATCATAGGGAGTGGATCTTTCAGAAGCCCCATGAGAAATGCGAGGGGAAATTCTTGTCATAGCATATAGAGCATTCTATAAATGTGACGCAACTTCTGGAAAGGAGAGATCATGTTTTCTTTTTACATGAAGTTGATTGGGCCAAATGCCTGTCTATGTTTGCACACCCCACCACAGAGAGTGATAGCCTGGTTCCAGATCAGTTTCTATTGTATAGCCAACTACTATGGTCTCCTATGGCTATACACAAACAGATCTGGGACCAGGCTATGAGAGTGACCCAGGAACTATGAAAAGTTAGCCTGGAATCAAACTGTATTGTTCCATTTCCCAATCATTTCCTTTGTAAAGCATAACCATTCCGTTAGGATCCAGGCTAATGAAAATGATAGTATTTCTCTTATTTTGTCTTCCTCTAATATCCACACCTGGTTTGGATATAGAGGGATCACAGTGTCATGTCTCCCAATCAGATGATAATCAGTATCTGATTGACCCCTGAACTCCACTGTCTTCCCCCAGGGTCCGTCTCTTTAGTACACACCATAGCAAAACGTTTTAGGGTCATGTTAATTAGGACACACCGCAGCGAAATCTTTTAGGGTCCTGTTCATTAGGACACACTGTAGCAAAACATTTTGCAATGGAAAATGCATTTCTTATTTGACAAGTGCAGGGAGTTCCTCCCTGTTTCAGTCTGTTTTCTTCTGTTTGGACCCAGTTCTATCATACTGAATGGACCTAGTGAACCTGACACCTTTTAGGAGACCAAGCTAGAACAGCAGCGTGAACGCTGTGTGTTCAGTACATGTGATTATGCCTCATTCGAGATGAGAACATTTGGACACGTCTTATATTTGGGGTGAAGAACTATTATCAGGGTTTGGATTGGTGATTGGGTGTACGCTGGATACATTGTTGATCATGAGGTGTGTGTACATGGGATACATTTTCCGTTTTTTATCAAGAAGGGTTGGTCAGGTAGAGTTGCAGAGAAGATTATTCATCTGGATGTTACACCTCTCCTGCATAGTGATATTACTAGGACCCCGAGTTTTACCTCTCCTGCATAGTGATATTACTAGGACCCCGAGTTTTACCTCTCCTGCATAGTGATATTACTAGGACCTCGAGTTTTACCCCTCTCCTGCATAGTGATATTACCAGGACCTCGAGTTTTACCTCTCCGGCATAGTGATATTACTAGGACCCTGAGTTTTACCTCTCCTGCATAGTGATATTACTAGGACCCTGAGTTTTACCTCTCCTGCATAGTGATATTACTAGGACCCTGAGTTTTACCTCTCCTGCATAGTGATATTACTAGGACCCCGAGTTTTACCTCTCCTGCATAGTGATATTACTAGGACCCCGAGTTTTACCTCTCCTGCATAGTGATATTACTAGGACCTCGAGTTTTACCTCTCCTGCATAGTGATATTACTAGGACCCCGAGTTTTACCTCTCCTGCATAGTGATATTACTAGGACCTCGAGTTTTACCTCTCCTGCATAGTGATATTACTAGGACCCCGAGTTTTACCTCTCCTGCATAGTGATATTACTAGGACCCCGAGTTTTACCTCTCCTGCATAGTGATATTACTAGGACCTCGAGTTTTACCTCTCCTGGGGCCCTAATGACAGGACATCGAGGGTTCTAATGCTGCTCATGGCATTTGAGTGACAGGTTCCATCATCAGGTTCCCTTCACATGGTAATAATCATAAACAAACAGGACTTCGCTCCTTCTCCTGGACAGTGCAAACTGCTTACATGTCCATGTTTCCACAATGACATACTGACTGGGTGAAAACTGTGGTCCAAACCCCTGGTGTGAAACTGTTGTTTCCAATGCTAATGGGACTTCAAAATCTATCTGCTCTTATAAAGCAGTGTGCCATGGTCCTGACGTCACTGGAATGGTCTGAAGCCACTCAACTGGAGCAGAGAGTCTTGTTTGGTAAACACTCCTTTAGAAACCATGCTGATCAAAATGTGGCCGAAGCTCATTGCCAGAATGAATATGAGGTTAATGATATGGTTTGGCTCCCTGCCAGGGCCTATTGATCAAATGTGGATTTCTCCAGCTTTATTGTCTTAATGAGAACCATTCGCTGGCTGAGGAGTTTTTGAGCAGAGCAGAGTGGATATGGTTCAGCCTGGAACTATTCTGCATATTTTGAAGCATTTGTCAGATATGAGATTTTTGAATATCAGAATTGATATCTGATTGAGGGCTTCAACCTTGACCAGGCCAACTACAATGTATGAATAATGTTGCATATATTTATCATGGCAGTAGTTTGGAATTAGAATCTTAGACAAACTGCCATCATTGGTTTCAATCCACATGTTTCGTATTACCAAGAACATACAGTAGAACAACCGTGGGGTTATTTAGTGACTTAAGTCAAAATAAATTAAGAACAAGAGTTGTTGGACTTATTGACTCAGGATTTCCTTCAAATATAGAGCTCTCGGGCTTGGAAGTGTGACAGAGGATGATCGATGAACCATACTTGTACATTTGCCTCATAGCTGAACACGTGGGTTAGCTCCCCGAACTAATCCCGTAGTTTTACAACAGAGGGCTAACACAGTCTTGTGACACACCGTATACCGGAGTTAGAACCCAATAGGTCACATTAGTACTATTTGAGTACCTATACAAGGTTGTGTACCTATACAAGGTTGTGTGCTGTTACTGTGAAGTCAGATACGTGTTTCGGAAGGTTGAATGCAACACTGAATGTTTAAATGTTTTTATTCTCGAATCAATGCCCAGGCTTTAGTTCAGTGCACTAACCCAATCGTTACATTAGTAATGTGTAAGCTATGGATGGGGGTTTGAAATCACTTCTCTTTTCTAATAGTATCATGAATTTATGTTGGATATTCGGAATATATGTGTTTTTTGCAACTTACGTTTATTTATTTTTTACCCGGAGCACTGCTGCATGAGGGAGAGAGGCTGGCTCTCTATTGCTGTGGAGGTGCTGGTGTGTGATCAGATGGGAGCCAGAGGACTGAGGGAGAGAGACTGGCTCTCTATTGCTGTGGAGGTGCCTGTGTGTGATCAGATGGGAGCCAGAGGACTGAGGGAGAGAGACTGGCTCTCTATTGCTGTGGAGGTGCCTGTGTGTGATCAGATGGGAGCCAGAGGACTGAGGGAGAGAGGCTGTCTCTCTATTGCTGTGGAGGTGCCTGTGTGTGATCAGATGGGAGCCAGAGGACTGAGGGAGAGAGGCTGGCTCTCTATTGCTGTGGAGGTGCCTGTGTGTGATCAGATGGGAGCCAGAGGACTGAGGGAGAGAGGCTGGCTCTCTATTACTGTGGAGGTGCCTGTGTGTGATCAGATGGGAGCCAGAGGACTGAGGGAGAGAGACTGGCTCTCTATTGCTGTGGAGGTGCCTGTGTGTGATCAGATGGGAGCCAGAGGACTGAGGGAGAGAGACTGGCTCTCTATTGCTGTGGAGGTGCCTGTGTGTGATCAGATGGGAGCCAGAGGACTGAGGGAGAGAGACTGGCTCTCTATTGCTGTGGAGGTGCCTGTGTGTGATCAGATGGGAGCCAGAGGACTGAGGGAGAAAGAGAGAAACACAGTCAAGGCAACTCGGCTACAGCCAAGACTAGCTAACTTGTAGTTGCCACAATGTTATTTATCATTCCATATTTATGTATTGACTGGAGTAGCCTAGAGAAGCTAACTAACTAGCTAGCTAAGCTAGCCATCTAAAGCTAGCTAGGCTAATTGAGGCCACATGCTGCACTTCCATGACCCTAAAACATTGTGTCAAGTTGCCTGGATGTCATTTGGGTGGTGGACCATTCTTGATACACACAGGAAACTGTTCAACCTCGGAATGGCACAAATACACAATCCATGTCTCAAGGCTTAAAAAATCCTTATTTTAACCTGTCTCCTCCCCTTCATCTACACTGATGGAAGTGGATTTAACAGGTGACATCGATAAGGGATCATAGCTTTCACCTGGATTCACCTAATCAGTCTATGTCATGGAAAGAGCAAGTTTTCTTAATGTTTTGAACACTTAGTGTATACAATGTGTTCGGAAAGTATTCAGACCCTTTGGCTTTTTCCACAATTTGTTAAGTTACAGCCTTATTCTAAAACAGGTTCAATCGTTTTCCCCCTCATCAATCTACACAAAACACCCCAAAATGAGAAAGCAAAAACGTTTTTTATTTTATTTTACTCAGTAATTTGTTGAAGCACCTTTGGCAGCGATTACATCCTTGGATCTTCTTGGCTATGACTCTGCAATCTTGGCAACACCTGTATTTGGGGAGTTTCTCCATTCTTCTCTGCAGATCTTTTCAAGCTCTGTCAGGTTGGATGGGGAGCATCACTACACAGCTATTTTCAGGTCTCTCCAGAGATGTTCGATCGAGTTCAAGTCCGGGCTCTGGCTGGGCCACTCAAGGACATTCAGAGACTTGTCCCGAAACCACTCCTGCGTTGTCTTGGTTGTGTGCTTAGGGTTGTTCTCCTGTTGGAAGGTGAACCTCCTGAGCGTTCTGGAGCAGGTTGTCATCAAGGATCTCCCTTTAGTTTGCTCCGTTCATTTTCCCCTCCATCCTGACTAGTCTCCTAGTCCCTGCTGCTGATCTACATCCCCACAGCATAATGCTGCCACCACCATACTTCACAGTAGGGATGGTGCCCGGTTTACAGATGTGACACTTGCATTCAGGCCACAGTGTTCAATCTGGGTTGCATCAGACCAGAGAATCTTGTTTCTCATGGTCTGAGAGTCCTTTAGGTGCCTTTTGGCAAACTCCAAGTGGGCTGTCATGTGCCTTTTACTAAGGAGTGCCTTCTGTCCGGCCACTCTACCATAAATGCCTGATTGTTGGAGTGCTGCAGAGATGGTTGTTCTTCTGGAAGGTTTTCTCGTCTCCAAATAGGAACTCTGGAGCTCTGTCAGAGTGACCATCGGGTTCTTGGTCACCTCCCTGAAATAAGTCCCTTCTCCCCCGATTGTTCAGTTTTGCGGCCAGCTCTAGGAAGAGTGTTGGAGATTCCAAACTACCATTTAAGAGTGATGGAGGCCACTGTGTTCTTGGGGACCTTCAATGCTGCAGACATTTTTTGGAACCCTTCCCCAGATCTGTGCCTCGACACAATCCTGTCTTGGACCTCTATGGACAATTCCTTCTAACTCATATGGCTTGGTTTTTGCTCTGACATGCACTGTCAACTGTGGGACCTTATATAGACAGGTGTGTGCCTTTCCAAATCATGTCCACAGGTGGACTCCAATCAAGTTGTACAAGCATCTCAAGGACGATCAATGAAAACAGGATACACCTGAGCTCAATTTCGTGTCTCATAGCAAAGGGTCTGAATACTTATGTAAATAAGGTATATCTGTTTTTTATTTTGAATACATTTACAAATATTTTAAAAAGGTGTTTTAGCCTTTGTGGTTATAGGGTGTGGTGATGTCATTTTGGGGTGTTGTGATGTCATTATGGGGTATTGTGATGTCATTATGGGGTATTGTGTGTAGATTGATGAGGATTTTTTTTTAATTAATCAATTTTAGAACAAGGCTGTTGTCACGTTCTGACCTTTATTTTCTGTGTTTTGTGTTTAGTTAGTATGGTCAGGGCGTGAGTTGGGTGGGTAGTCTATGTTTGTTTGTCTAGGTTTTGGGAATTTCTATGTTTCGGCCTAGTATGGTTCTCAATCAGAGGCAGGTGTCATTAGTTGTCTCTGATTGAGAATCATACTGAGGGAGAGGTGGCCTGGGTTTCACTGTGTGTTTGTGGGTGATTGTTTCCTGTCTCAGTGTGTGCACCAGATAGGACTGTTTTGAGTTTCACATTTTTTGTTTTGTTAGTTTTGTTCATGTGTACCTTATAGCATTAAAAGTACCATGGAAAATTACCACGCCGCGTATTGGTCCTCTGATCCGTTTCGCCTCTCCTCTTCGGAAGAAGAGGAGGAAACTCGTTACAGAATCACCCACCACAATCGGACCAAGCGGCGTGGTAAAGGACAGCGACGACAGCAGCAGCAGCAGCAACAACAGCGGCCAGCATCACAGGAGGAATGGACATGGGAGGATGTATTGGACGGCAAGGGTTGCTACACCTGGGAGGAGATCCTGGCGGGAAAGGATCGCCTTCCATGGGAACAGGTGGAGGCAGCTAGGAAAGCAGAGGCAGCCGGAGAGAGGAGCTGGCAATGTGAGGAGCCAGCACGGCAGTGCGAGCAGGTACGAGAGGCAGCCCCAATTTTTTTTTTTTTTGGGGGCACACGAGGGGTGGTACTAAGCCAGGTAGCAGACCTGAGCTCACTCCTCGTGCTTATGATAAGCAGCGCATTACTGGTCAGGCACCGTGTTATGCGGTTGAGCGCACGGTGTCGCCAGTGCGTGTCCATAGCCCGGTGCGCTATAGGACAGCCCCGAGAGTGCCATGCGAGTGTGGGCATTGAGCCAGGGCGTATGGTGCCTGCTCAGCGGGTCTGGTCGCCGGTACGCAGTCTTGGTCCAGGTTATCCTGCGCCGGCTCTGCGTGCTGTGTCTCCGGGCGCTGGGAGGGTGCAGTGCGTCCTCTGCCTGCGCTCCGCTCGTTCACCGGGCAACTGTGGGAGTGGAGCCTAGGGGAGAGGTGCGTGTAGTAAGCACTAGATCTCCCGTGCTTACCCACAGCCCGGTTCAACCTGTGCCTGCACTCTGGAGGGTCCGGGCTCGAGTAGTTGTCCAGCCTGGGGAAGTGGTGCCAAGGTTGCGCACCAGAGCTCCAGTGCTCCCCACAGCCCGATCTTTCAGGCTCCTTCTAACATCAAGCCTCCTGAAAGTCTCCCCAGCCTGGTAGTTCCTGTGGCAGCCCCACGCACCAGGCTGTCTCTCAGTCTCCTCCCTGCAGGTGCTCCCGCCTGTCCGGCGCCGCTGCCGGAGCGTCCCGCCTGTCCGGCGCCGCTGCCGGAGCCTCCCGCCTGTCCGGCGCCGCTGCCGGAGCCTCCCGCCTGTCCGGAGCCTCCCGCCTGTCCGGCGCCGCTGCCGGAGCCTCCCGCCTGTCCGGCGCCGCTGCCGGAGCCTCCCGCCTGTCCGGCGCTGCTGCCGGAGCCTCCCGCCTGTCCGGCGCTGCTGCCGGAGCGTCCCGCCTGTCCGGCGCCGCTGCCGGAGCGTCCCTCCTGTCCGGCGCCGCTGCTGGGCATCCCGCCTGTCCGGCGCCGCTGCCTCCTGTAGCAGCTCCACGCACCAGGCTGTCTCTCTGTCTCCTCTCTGCAGGTGCTCCCGCCTGTCCGGCGCCGCTGCCGGGCGTCCCTCCCATCCGGCGCCGCTGCCGGAGCGTCCCGCCTGTCTGGCGCCGCTGCCGGGCGTCCCGCCTGTCCGGCTCCGCTGCCGGGCGTCCCCGCTTGTCCGGCGCCGTTGCCGGATGTCCCGCCTGTCCTGCGCCATTGCGGAGCGTCCCGCCTGTCCTGCGCCGTTGCCGGAGCGTCCCGCCTGTCTCAGCGCCGCTGCTGGAGCCTCCGCCTGTCCGGCGCCACTGCCGGAGCCTCCCGCCTGTCCGGCGCCGCTGCCGGTCGTCCCGCCTGTCCGGCGCCGCTGCCGGAGCCCCTCAGCCTAGAGGCGCCAGAGCCCCTCAGCCCAGAGGCGCCAGAGCCCCTCAGCCCAGAGGCGCCAGAGCCCCTGTCCCTCTGTCCAGAGCCCCTGTCCCTCTGTCCAGAGCCCCTGTCCCTCTGTCCAGAGCCCCTGCCCCTCTGTCCCCGAGCTGCCCCTCTGTCCAGTGGGGTCATTGAGAGGGTTGCCATGGTGAGAAAGCCACGGAGGCGGAAAATAAGGCGGACAAAGACAAGGGTGAAGTGGGGTCCGCGTCCGCGCCAGAACCGCCACCGCGGACAGACGCCCACCCAGACCCTCCCCTATAGGTCAAGGTTTTGCGGCCGGAGTCCGCACCTTTGGGGGGGGGTACTGTCACGTTCTGACCTTTATTTTCTGTGTTTTGTGTTTAGTTAGTATGGTCAGGGCGTGAGTTGGGTGGGTAGTCTATGTTTGTTTGTCTAGGTTTTGGGAATTTCTATGTTTCGGCCTAGTATGGTTCTCAATCAGAGGCAGGTGTCATTAGTTGTCTCTGATTGAGAATCATACTTAGGTGGCCTGGGTTTCACTGTGTGTTTGTGGGTGATTGTTTCCTGTCTCAGTGTGTGCACCAGATAGGACTGTTTTGAGTTTCACATTTTTTTTAGTTTTGTTAGTTTTGTTCATGTGTACCTTATAGCATTAAAAAGTACCATGGAAAATTACCACGCATATTGGTCCTCTGATCCGTTTGATGAGCCTCTCCTCTTTAAGAAGAGGAGGAAATTTTACAGCTGTAACGTAACAATATGTGGGAAAAGTCAAGGGATCTGAATACTTTCCGAGTACACAATATATAGGTCCAAATAAATATATATATAAATATAAATGTATATAAACATTTATATATTTGACTTTCTCATTCTGATATTTGTGTGTGTATTATTTTGTATTGTTCGGTATTACCGCACTGTTGGAGTTGGAAACATAAGCATTTTGCTACACCTGCGATAACATCTGCAAAATATGTGTACGTGACTAATAATCAGATTGATTTGATTTGGTTACTCGTTGTAACCTACTCCTTCTCATTTCACTCACTTTTAATTCCATGGTTTTATTCCATCTTGCACTGCTTTAGTGAACTCTCACTCCACTTGCTACACATTGAGCCTTTTCTTTCCCTTAATTGGCCAACATAAACAACAAGCTACGCAATAAGCTACACACATGAAAACTGTAGTCCAACTATATTAAAACGTTTGTTGCTTCATTAATAAGTTGAAATATATCCTTATACGTAACAATGTCACATGGATATTTTAAGTTCATTTTGAAAAAGCTATTTAAAAAATTTTTTTACCGCTCTTTCTTCACAATTTTGTGATATCCAATTGGTAGTTACAGTCTTGTCCCATTGCTGCAACTCCCCTATGGACTCGGGAGAGGCGATGGTCGAGAGTCATGCGTCCCCCAAAACACTGCCAAGCCGCACTGCTCGCTTAACCTGGAAGCCAACCGCACCAATGTGTCTGAGGAAACACTGTCTAGCTGGCGACCAGGGTCAGCTTGCAGGCCCCCGGGCCACCACAAGGAGTTACTAGAGCGCAATGGGAAAAGGAAACCCCAGCCGGCCAAACCCTCCCTTAACCCGGTCGACGCTGGGTCAAACCCTCCACTAACCAGGACATCGCTGGGCCAAACACTTCCCTAACCCGGACGACGCTGGGCCAAACCCTCCACTAACCAGGACATCGCTGGTCCAAACCCTTCCCTAACCCGGACGACGCTGGGCCAAACCCTCCACTAACCAGGACATCGCTGGGCCAAACACTTCCCTAACCCGGAAGACGCTGGGCCAAACCATCCCATAACCCGGACGACGCTGGACCAAACCCTCCCCTAACCCAGACGACGCTGGACCAAACCCTCCCCTAACCCGGACGACGTTGGGCCAAACCCTCCACTAACCCGGACGACGTTGGGCCAATTGTGCACTGCCTCATGGGTCTCCCGGTCACGGCCAGCTGTGACACATCCTGGGATCTAAGCCAGGTCTGTAGAGAAGCCTCAAGCACGGCGATGCAGTACCATAGACCACAGTGCCACTCGAGAGGCCTAGAAAAATCATTTTCAGTGTTAAAATAGGCCTATCATTTTTTTATTATATTTTTGCTGAAATGTATACTCACACAAGTATTCAAATTTTAATGTACGTTTGGATATTCAAATATTCAAATAACCGTGCACATCCCGGGTTTAAGCCATATTCAAAGTTGAGTCCTATCGAGTCTATGAGATGAGAAGTAGTGTAGAGGAGGCTGGATGCGACATACAGAAACTAAACTCCTTAATGCTGTTCCTTTCTCTAAGAGACCGCAACATCTGGAGATAATCTATAGGGCAGTTACATTATGTTACCGCTGGGCCCGACAGCCAGGAGGATGGAATACGTCCCCCAACACAAACAAAGCCAGGATTACCCACACCAAATGGAAAAGAGGGAATTATCTATCAGAACATAAACATAATAATCAAATATAATAATAATAATAATCAAATCACGCCATACTACAGGAATTTTCAAAGACAAATACAGTGACACATTTTTGGTTGTTATGGTTGTTTACTCCAACCCTTTTGGATTTGAAATGATATAATGACTACGAGGTTAAAGTGCAGACTGACAACTTTAATTTGAGTGTATTTTCATCCATATCAGGTGAACCGTTCAGAAATGAAAGCACTTTTTGTACATAGTGCCCCCATTTTAGTGGACTGTTGGAGCTCACTGTAGCTCTTCGTTCATTCCTGTCTCTCTTTGTGTGACGATCCGAGAACACTGTTGTTTTGCTACAGTGATACAAAAACATACAGTATCTCAACTTAAGTAACATGACAATGTGTGTAGAATTATAGATTTTTAACAATGAAAATGCTTATATAATAATAATATAATAATATATAATATAATATAATAATAATCGAATAGCTGTAAGTGACGTTAGTCAATAGTTTCATAATTACAATATTCATCATTTTTCACAGATTGTCTGACAGCAGTTGCATCCAAGTCTCCAAAAGAATACAGTACAGTTCAGTTGAACTTTATGTTGGTGTTTTATTGCGATGCAGACTTCATTTGGAGTCTGACAGAGAGAGGTGGGAGTTAGCTAGCTGGATGACGCAACAGAGAGAGTTGAGTTCCTGCCATGAGCTTAGAGGTAAAATGTTTTGCCAAGTCCCTCTCTCGCTCTCTCTGTTCTCTCTCTCTTTTCTCTCTCTCTCTCTGTTCTCTCTCTGTTCGCTCTCTCTCCTCTCTCTTTTCTCTCTCTCTCTGTTCTCTCTCTCTGTTCGCTCTCTCTCCTCTCTCTTTTCTCTCTCTCTCTGTTCTCTCTCTCTGTTTGCTCTCTCCCCTCTCTCTCTGCTCTCTCTCTCTGTTCTCTCTCTCCTTCTCTCTCTCTATCTCAATGGTGTCTCAATGGAGTCTCCACTCAACACTGTATACCCTCACTGGAATGGAGGTTTCCAGCCACTCAACACTGTATACCCTCACTGTAATGGAGATTTCCAGCCCTGGAGTCTCCACTCAACACTGTATACCCTCACTGGAATGGAGGTTTCCAGCCCTGGAGTCTTCACTCAACACTGTATACCCTCACTGGAATGGAGGTTTCCAGGCCTGGAGTCTCCACTCAACACTGTATACCCTCACTGGAATGGAGGTTTCCAGCCACTCAACACTGTATACCCTCACTGTAATGGAGATTTCCAGCCCTGGAGTCTCCACTCAACACTGTATACCCTCACTGGAATGGAGGTTTCCAGCCCTGGAGTCTTCACTCAACACTGTATACCCTCACTGGAATGGAGGTTTCCAGGCCTGGAGTCTCCACTCAACACTGTATACCCTCACTGGAATGGAGGTTTCCAGGCCTGGAGTCTCCACTCAACACTGTATACCCTCACTGGAATGGAGGTTTCCAGGCCTGGAGTCTCCACTCAACACTGTATACCCTCACTGGAATGGAGGTTTCCAGCCCTGGAGTCTCCACTCAACACTGTATACCCTCACTGGAATGGAGGTTTCCAGGCCTGGAGTCTCCACTCAACACTGTATACCCTCACTGGAATGGAGGTTTCCAGGCCTGGAGTCTCCACTCAACACTGTATACCCTCACTGGAATGGAGGTTTCCAGGCCTGGAGTCTCCACTCAACACTGTATACCCTCACTGGAATGGAGGTTTCCAGGTTTGGAGTCTCCACTCAACACTGTATACCCTCACTGGAATGGAGGTTTCCAGGCCTGGAGTCTCCACTCAACACTGTATACCCTCACTGGAATGGAGGTTTCCAGGCCTGGAGTCTCCACTCAACACTGTATACCCTCACTGGAATGGAGGTTTCCAGGCCTGGAGTCTCCACTCAACACTGTATACCCTCACTGGAATGGAGGTTTCCAGGCCTGGAGTCTCCACTCAACACTGTATACCCTCACTGGAATGGAGGTTTCCAGGCCTGGAGTCTCCACTCAACACTGTATACCCTCACTGGAATGCCAAAGAACTGTCTCTTTAAGACAAGAATTCAGGAACAGTTGTTTTGGATGAACAAAGCTATTTTCACGCAGTTTATTTGATAGCCAAAGACCGTAGGCTTCATCCAGTAAGTATCCATAGGGATACCAGGTTTAAGATTACTGACTTACTCTGTAAAGTTAAATATGGCCATCCAACTATCCATCCAAGGATCTTAATGTAACCAAAAATCCCCAAGGTCAACATTGATTACACAGCTGAGTCTCGAGTTGGATTCTAGTTTCCATTGTTATGATTAAAAGGAATGGGGGGGGGGGGACACACAGAGCTAAACTGTGAATAGTGATTAACTTCTTCACTTTGTGTTATATACAGTTTGTAGCTGTTAGCCATGGTGGCACAAAGCTTTATTTATCAACACATCGTCAATTCTCTCAGACATATAAACCTAGACTAAAGGATACAGGAACTTTGACCTCTCACTCTCTGCTTGCTCTAACTAGTGGTGTCACTGTAATATTTATCTGCTGGCAGAAACAGTGAAAAACAAGCTATGAATCTGTCCTGGGAGTCTTTATTACAAACACAACCTGTGTGTGTGTGTGTGTGTGTGTGTGTGTGTGTGTGTGTGTGTGTGTGTGTGTGTGTGTGTGTGTGTGTGTGTGTGTGTGTGTGTGTGTGTGTGTGTGTATGTGTGTGTGTGTGTGCGTGTGCGTGTGCGTGTGCGTGTGCGTGTGCGTGTGTGTGTGTGTGTGTGTGCGTGCCCATTTGTGTGTGTGTGGCTGATTCCAGGGTGAGGGATTTGGACCCACAGCTGCCTCCCAGCCCAGCCGCTCTGTACTATCCCCTGCCAGAGGGATGTTGTCGTACGCACTCCGCATGCCTCCGGTGGTCTCTTGATGACATCACGGGCTGATGTCATCCAGACAGGCGTGGTCTGATGGAGGGAGAGAGAGAGAGAGAGAGAGAAAGGGATGGAGGCAGGCAGCTGAGCTCGCTGGACTTGAGTTAGAGCAGGGTGGAAGTATGCACTGACTAACTGCAGCTCCCCAGACCTTAGAGCGCTAAGGGTTTGGGGTTGGACAGGGCCTTATTGCGTTGGAGGAGGAGAAAACATAGCATGATATCACCGGTGGCCTTGCCGGTGTTTTCCCTTAACGCCTGTCAAAATAAGGACATTTCTTCACCATGTTTCTCTCATCAACTCAGCGGGATACATTTTAACTTAGTTGTTTATCAGACTTTTGGTCATAATTTGCACAATTGACAAATTACACCAGATGTCATTCGCTTTAGGCCGGGAATACATTCTTTATAAAACATTTTTTTATTGTACCCAACTAGCACTCAATAACTAAATGTAAGTCTTATTTTGGGTGTTCTTCTCCCTTCCCAGAGGCAGAGGACTGTTGTCATAGTTACCCTTGAAAATATTCTGTGACATTTTACCTTTCCCTCCTACACCTGACATCCCATTGGTTTGAAAGTTTAGCAGTCACTCCAGCGAGGTTATCTAATCTGTCATGACTTTTCCATATGGGTCATTTGAGTGGAGGGGGGAGTCAAATTCCTTTATTAGTGACTTCTTCTTGAACTTGTGTTTATTGGTTGGACTTTGGTTGGCCTCCTCCTTCTCCTAGGCAGTCAATGATAAACCCATCAATGGTTAAAGGGATACTTTGGTATTGTATCTACTTCCTCATATTCAGATGAACTCGTGGATACCATTTTTGTTTATCTGCGTCCAGGAAGTTAGAGGTAGTTTCATGAGACAATGCTAACTAGCGTTAGCGCAATGACTGGAAGTTGACAGAAACCGCTTTCATTCTAACTGTTCCCATAGATTTCCAATCATTTTTTTACGCTAGTTAGCAGCATTAGATGCATAAATTAATCTGACTCTGGGGAAAATCCCAAACTATCCCTCTATGAGTTATGACCCTGTTGTTTACAATGATGCTGTCATGGCAACACCATGGATAAAGGACCTGACTGAGCATTAAATGGTGGGGAACTATGCCCAGCTTTATCGTAGGAATGCATGGAACTACAATATACCAGCGGGTAAGTACTTACTATTCAAAATGATTTTATCAGTGTCACAGTTCAGAGTAGTCAGTGTGATACCTTGGACCTTGGGAATGCTGTATGATAGAAACTTCTAGGCTGTTAATACGGTTTCTGGAGTTTAAAGTCATGGACCTAGCCACGTAATGTGTGTGTGTGTGTGTGTGTGTGTGTGTGTGTGTGTGTGTGTGTGTGTGTGTGTGTGTGTGTGTGTGTGTGTGTGTGTGTGTGTGTGTGTGTGTGTGTGTGTGCGTGTGTGTGTGTGTGTGTGTGTGTATTCACATGATTGTGACTGAATTCACACCACTTATTGCAGAGGTTTGACCACAAATGATGGTCATGTTATTTCAGAGAAGAGAAAGTCTAGACGGGAATAAATATCATGTCATAGTCTCAATTTTTAAATCTTGGGAGTGGCCTTATGAATGATACTCCTCAGGTTTTAAAAAACTCTGAAAAAGGAGTGAAAACAAACCAATCTCGTTGTCCCAATGCCACTATAAACTAAAGCAGTCATTTTAAAGGAGGATTGGGCCACATTTGACTGTTTTAGTGTCGGAAATGGGATTGCGAGATCATCGCAGAGAGTTCGGGTGTTGAAGACAAGGATGAAATCCTGTTGTTTGACAAACATACCGTATAACTACAATTGAAGAGTTCCATTCAAAAATGCTATACTGTATATTTATTTTCAGAAATGTTGGTAAATTTGTTTTTATTGTTTAAAGAAATTATGAAAAAGATTGGTGTGTTTTTTCACTATCTAATCATGGCATGGGATCATTCAATGACAGACATCTATTTGTTTAAAATCTATTACTAGATGCTTTCATTTCAGAGAGACAAATATTCATGTTTTTTTTTTGTAAAACGCTGTACAGTATATCCTCCACTCTCGGAGAAATGATTAGTACTGCTAGGTTTTATCCAGTCATATGTAATGTGAGATCTGTATTTAAAACATTTAACCATGACATTTTAGTCATTAAGCAGATGCTCCTATCCAAAGTGACTTACAGGAAGTGCCTTCATCTTAAGATAGTTAGGTGAGACGACCACATATCACATTCAAATATACAGGAACATTCCAATCCAGTGTAAATTTGTAAAATCTAAAATCAATTCATGAAAATCTGAGAACATTCATATTTTACACACACATGAAGGTATCGGCAAGCAATCATTTACGACGAAAGAAAACAAATGTGAAAACATTTGTGGATATGGCGTTTTGGAAATAAACTCTTTAATTGCTATTGATATTATACACGCAAAGCACATTGGCAGGGATTTCTCTGAATGTGTTGCACAATGAATTCCTCTCTGTATGCAACAACAGGAACTGTCTGGAAGAGAAGCTCTGTGGTTAATGTGGTATTTCAGGAAGATCGCTGTGTTCCTGGGCTGGCCTTGCCCTCACCCCCCTGTATATATGTAGGACTGTCTGTCCTCTCTGTATATATGTAGGACTGTCTGTCCTCTCTGTATATATGTAGGTCTGTCTGTCCTCCCTGTATAGAGCTGTCTGTCCCTCTAGGGCTGTCTGTCTTCTCTGTATATATGTAGGGCTGTCTGTCCCTCTAGGGCTGTCTGTCCACTTTGTATATATGTAGGACTGTCTATCTCCTCTGTATATATGTAGGGCTGTCTGTCTCCTCTGTATATATGTAGGGCTGTATGTATCCTCTGTATATATGTAGGGCTGTCTGTCTACTCTGTATATATGTAGGGCTGTCTGTCTCCTCTGTATATATGTAGGGCTGTATGTCTCCTCTGTATATATGTAGGGCTGTCTGTCTACTCTGTATATATGTAGGGCTGTCTGTCTCCTCTGTATATATGTAGGGTTGTCTGTCTCCTCTGTATATATGTAGGGCTGTCTGTCTACTCTGTATATATGTAGGGCTGTCTGTCTACTCTGTATATATGTAGGGCTGTCTGTCTCCTCTGTATATACGTAGGGCTGTCTGTCTCCTCTGTATATATGTAGGGCCATCTGTCTCCTCTGTATATATGTAGGGCTGTCTGTCTACTCTGTATATATGTAGGGCCGTCTGTCTCCTCTGTATATATGTAGGGCTGTCTGTCTCCTCTGTATATATGTAGGGCTGTATGTCTCCTCTGTATATACGTAGGGCTGTCTGTCTCCTCTGTATATATGTAGGGCTGTCTGTCTACTCTGTATATATGTAGGGCCGTCTGTCTCCTCTGTATATATGTAGGGCTGTATGTCTCCTCTGTATATACGTAGGGATGTCTATCCTCTCTGTATATGTAGGGCTGTCTGTCCTATATGTATATATGTAGGGCTGTCTGTCTCCCCTGAGCTCTAGTTCATGTGTGTTCCTCACATCAGCTCTGACGGACGGACTGGAAGCCCAATAGAGGAAGCCCAATAGAGGAAGCCCAATATAAAATATAAAATTATAGATTTCGGTATGATAGTGTGTGACACATCAAATTAAACAGGAAATATTATATTTGTGTTCAGTACAACTTGAATGTTAGAGTAAGTTGGGTAATGTTATCTGAAAAGCCACCGTTCGTGTCCCATGGTGAGTTCTGCACTAAAGCCTAGTTCCTGATAATGACAGTTTGTGTAGGAACAGTTTGTTTGTGTCAGAGGAGCTTTACTCATTCATAGGGTCACGCTGTTTAAGTGAACTCTAGCAGATGTCTGTTTGACACTCCGAACCCACACAACCACACAGTGAGGTAAGTGGCTGTTTGACTTTCAGGTTTCCCAGCTCAGTAAAGAAGGCACAATGGGAATGAACTGCCCAGATGTTTCCTCTCACCTCCTCCTCCTCCTCTTCCTCGCCTCTTCCTCTCCACATCCTCTTCTCTCCTCATCCTCTACCCATCCTCATCCTCTCCTCATCCTTTCCTCTCCTGATCCTCTCCTCTCCTGATCCTCTCCTCAATAAACAGTAACGTTGGGCCCAGGGATATAAAACAGGGGAAGGTGGTCCACCCACTTGTCCCACACTGACCTGATTGCAGCTAGCTTGTCTCTCTGCACTGACCTGATTGCAGCTAGCTCGTCTCTCTGCACTGACCTGATTGCAGCTAGCTTGTCTCTCTGCACTGACCTGATTGCAGCTAGCTCGTCTCTCTGCACTGACCTGATTGCAGCTAGCTCTGCACTCTCTCTGCACTGACCTGATTGCAGCTAGCTTGTCTCTCTGCTCTGATTGCTGACTGACCTGATTGCAGCTAGCTCAGCTAGTCTCTCTGCACTGACCTGATTGCAGCTAGCTTGTCTCTCTGCACTGACCTGATTGCAGCTAGCTCTCTCTGCACTGACCTGATTGCAGCTAGCTCTTCTCTCTGCACTGACCTGATTGCAGCTAGCTCTTCTCTCTGCACTGACCTGATTGCAGCTAGCTCTTCTGCACTGACCTGATTGCAGCTAGCTCTTCTCACTGACTGCACTGACCTGATTGCAGCTAGCTCTCTGCACTGACCTGATTGCTGCACTGACCTGATTGCAGCTAGCTCTTCTCTCTGCACTGACCTGATTGCAGCTAGCTTTCTCTCTGCACTGACCTGATTGCAGCTAGCTTGTCTCACTCTGCACTGACCTGATTGCAGCTAGCTTGTCTCTCTGCACTGACCTGATTGCAGCTAGCTCGTCTCTCTGCACTCCTCTGCACTGACCTGATTGCAGCTAGCTTGTCTCTCTGCACTGACCTGATTGCAGCTAGCTTGTCTCTCTGCACTGACCTGATTGCAGCTAGCTTGTCTCTCTGCACTGAGATTGCTAGCTTGTCTCTCTGCACTGACCTGATTGCAGCTAGCTTGTCTCTCTGCCCTGACCTGATTGCAGCTAGCTTGTCTCTCTGCCGCCGAACTGGTCTGCTGACTCGGTTATCGAAGAGGATAATCCTGTAAATAATGTGGAAGTTTTCCAGAGACATTGCTGCACAGAAAGGTTCTCTGCCAGTTTCTCCATCCCTCAATGATCCAGTGGATTCCCCATTGGATCTGAAAACACCAGTAAGGATAACAACCCCAAAGTATGCATGTAAATTCATTTGGCCCATCTCTTTCCATCTCTCTCCAAAAACACACCTTCCCTCTGGATGGTGTCTGGGATGAACAGTTCAAAAGAAGGCTTTATGTCCTGCACATGAGTAACCACCATCCGTGTCGGCCCTTGTTGCATCCTTATCACATTGGCAGCCATGTGGGGTGGCTCATTCCTTCTGACAAGTAGACCATTCAATTTAAAAAACATATTTCTCCTCCTGCAGGCTGCTGATGAGCTGATTACTGATGGGCTGGTCCTGAGGCTGGCTGCTGATGGGCTGGGCCTGGGGCTGGCTGCTGATGGGCTGGTCCTGGGGTTGGCTGCTGACGGGCTGGTCCTGGGGCTGGCTGCTGATGGGCTGGTCCTGGGGCTGGCTGCTGATGGGCTGGTCCTGAGGCTGGCTGCTGACGGGCTGGTCCTGGGCTGGCTGCTGATGGGCTGGTCCTGAGCCTGGCTGCTGGCGGGCTGGTCCTGAGGCTGGCTGCTGATGGGATGGTCCTGGGCTGGCTGCTGATGGGCTGTTCCTGAGGCTGGCTGCTGGTGGGCTGGTCCTGGGGCTGGCTGCTGACGGGCTGGTCCTGAGGTTGGCTGCTGATGGGCTGGTCCTGGGCTGGCTGCTGACGGGCTGGTCCTGGGCTGGCTGCTGACGGGCTGGTCCTGGGCTGGCTGCTGACGGGCTGGTCCTGGGCTGGCTGCTGACGGGCTGGTCCTGGGCTGGCTGCTGATGGGCTGGTCCCTGGGGCTGGCTGCTGACGGGCTGGTCCTGGGGCTGGCTGCTGATGGGCTGGTCCTGGGCTGGCTGCTGATGGGCTGGTCCTGGGCTGGCTGCTGACGGGCTGGTCCTGGGCTGGCTGCTGATGGGCTGGTCCCTGGGGCTGGCTGCTGACGGGCTGGTCCTGGGGCTGGCTGCTGATGGGCTGGTCCTGGGCTGGCTGCTGATGGGCTGGTCCTGAGGCTGGCTGCTGACGGGCTGGTCCTGGGGCTGGCTGCTGATGGGCTGGTCCTGGGCTGGCTGCTGATGGGCTGGTCCTGAGGCTGGCTGCTGACGGGCTGGTCCTGGGGCTGGCTGCTGACGAGCTGGTCCTGGGGCTGGCTGCTGATGGGCTGGTCTTGGGGCTGGCTGAGGGTCAATCTCATCCTCTTCTTCCAATCACTGTCAGACTCCAGATTGACGGAGACATGATTCTCATATTTGTAAAATTCTTCATCTTCCAAAGTGGAATACCCTCCTTCCACACTAGCTTCTCTCTCTGAAGACGCTCCTTCCACATTAGCTTCTCTCTCTGAAGACGCTCCTTCCACACTAGCTTCTCTGTCTGAAGACGCTCCTTCCACGCTAGCTTCTCTTTCTAAAGACGCTCCTTCCACATTAGCTTCTCTCTCTGAAGACGCTCCTTCCACACTAGCTTCTCTCTCTGAAGACGCTCCTTCCACACTAGATTCTCTCTCTGAAGATGCTCCTTCCACGCTAGCTTCTCTCTCTGAAGACGCTCCTTCCACACTAGCTTCTCTCTCTGAAAACGCTCCTTCCACACTAGCTTCTCTCTCTGAAGACGCTCCTTCCACGCTAGCTTCTCTCTCTGAAGACGCTCCTTCCACACTAGCTTCTCTCTCTGAAGACGCTCCTTCCACACTAGCTACTCTCTCTGAAGACGCTCCTTCCACACTAGATTCTCTCTCTGAAGACGCTCCTTCCATGCTAGCTTCTCTCTCTGAAGACGCTCCTTCCACACTAGCTACTCTCTCTGAAGACGCTCCTTCCACACTAGCTTCTCTCTCTGAAGACGCTCCTTCCACACTAGCTTCTCTCTCTGAAGACGCTCCTTCCACGCTAGCTTCTCTCTCTGAAGACGCTCCTTCCACACTAGCTTCTCTCTCTGAAAACGCTCCTTCCACACTAGCTTCTCTCTCTGAAGACGCTCCTTCCACACTAGCTTCTCTCTGCCTTCTGAGCAGAGATTCATTTTGCCATACTCATTGTGGTAAGGGGCCACACATGAAAGCTGTTTATTTGTTGTGTCCCCAGCTGGCTGGGGTAACGTGTGGGAAAATACTGAATTTCTTCCAATGTATCAAAATAATGTATTGTAGTAACATTGTGTAGGTTCCCGCACTACATTGTGTAGTTTCTGTCACGCCTTCTCCTGCTCCTCCTCCCTGGCGCTCGAAGGCGTCAGGCTACCCAGCATTGCGCACTCCTGTCACCATCAGTACGCACACCTGCCTTTCCCTGTCACGCGCATCAGTGTATTATTGGACTCACCTGGACTCAATCACCTGTTTATTACCTCCCCGTCTCTGTTCTCTGCTGCATTGGTTGTCATACGTTGTTATGTTACCCGGTGCTGATGCTGTTCCTGTCCTATTTCATGTCTGTGCTATATTAAATGTTGACTCCCCGTACCTGCTTCTCATCTCCAGTGTCGGTCCATGCATTTTCCCACACTCCAAAGGGTAAAGAATGCGAGAAAATCTGGAGACAGGCAGACAGACAGGGAGACAGACAGGTTATTGGTGCTATGTTGAAACAGCAGGGCCAGTGATGAGGGAGACAGACAGGCAGACACGCAGACAGGCAGACAGACAGGGAGACAGACAGGTTATTGGTGCTATGTTAAAACAGCAGGCCCCGTGAGGAGGAAGACAGACAGGCAGACAGGCAGGGAGACAGACATGTTCTTGGTGGTATGTTGAAACAGCAGGCCCAGGGAGGAGGAAGACAGACAGGCAGACAGGCAGAGAGACAGACATGTTCTTGGTGGTATGTTGAAACAGCAGGCCCCGTGAGGAGGAAGACAGACAGGCAGACAGGCAGGGAGACAGACAGACAGACAGACAGACAGGGAGACAGACAGGTTATTGGTGGTATGTTGAAACAGCAGGGCCCGTGAGGAGGAAGACAGACAGGCAGACAGGCAGGGAGACAGACATGTTCTTGGTGGTATGTTGAAACAGCAGGCCCAGGGAGGAGGAAGACAGAGTGAAGGCAGACAGGCAGACAGACAGGGAGACAGACATGTTCTTGGTGGTATGTTGAAACAGCAGGCCCAGTGAGGAGGGAGGCAGACAGGCAGACAGGCAGACAGACAGGGAGACAGACAGGTTATTGGTGCTATGTTGAAACAGCAGGCCCAGTGATGAGGGAGACAGACAGGCAGACACGCAGACAGGCAGACAGGCAGACAGACAGGGAGACAGACAGGTTATTGGTGCTATGTTGAAACAGCAGGCCCAGTGAGGAGGAAGACAGAGCGAAGGCACAAAGCAAACCTTTTTGTTTAATTTTTACTTGTTTTCACCTACACAAACACTTTTCAACACTTTTTTTTTACCCTCGGGTCCAGTGGACCCAAACACCAAATATGTCATATAAATGTGCAGTGTGCACTCAATGAAAATGTGTTATTTTACATGTTCTTCACAGAAGATGAGCCAATGAGTCTCAGGTTGAAAAAGTATTTCATTGTATATTTTTGTTGTTTGTAAACATTGAAAATGGGTCCCACGGACCTGCACACCACACAAGGGTTAATGGTTGAGAATACTGTCAACGAAAAACAACTCTGACAACATATAGGTAACACGGAGGAGGATGGTTCTGCTTTTGAATGCTACAGAACCACTCAACTCAAGGCAATTATTATACAATTCAACATTCAATAGTGAATCTTATTGATTTTTTGACGTTGTATTAAGCATTTTGTCCACTTTTTTTTATTTTTTATTTAACTTTTGAATGATCCAATACAGCTACACTATAGAGCCATTTGGTAAGGAAAACAGTGGTCCTTTGCTGAAAATGTTGCCATGTGCCAACAAAACACACTCGTATTTTAGCTATCATTAGAATATTATTAGAAACCTCTATTGCTAAAAAAGCACAGAACGCAGCGGTATAAACTATAGCCACCATCTTCCTGCTTTCCCTAGGTCTTATCAAGGCAATCAGGTTCACAAATAGGGGTTTGTGATGCTCAGGGTTTGTGATGTGAACTCATTCTTAAAGTCCATTATGGTAGGTACTTTGGTCATATTTTTATGGAGGAAATATATTCTCAGCACACACACACACCTCTTTCACAGTCAAACTGCTGAGGGCCACAGACAAAATCCAATTTTCACAAGATTAAAAACATATTCAATCATCAATTTAGTATGTGTGTGTGCACACGCATAGTGTGTGTGTGCCAAGGAAGGGTGCGACTCACACACTCTGATGTACAGTGGACATTAGGCATACACCTTTCATCTTCTACCACAGACAGATCTCAGCAGGTATCACCTGATGGTGACAGTCAGGAAGTATAGTGATGTCATACAGGTAGTGATGCCTTTCCCTGCTAACTGCTGGTCCCAGGCCAGGGCTGATGGAGGGGCGTTGGTCCTCTGGCTTCACTGCTGAGCTCAACACAACCAACCTACAGCCTGACAGCACCTACATCCTGTCAGCCCTCACAGCTCTACAGCCTGACAGCCCTACAGCCCTCACAGCCCTACACCCATACAGCCCTACATCTTGACAGCCCTACATCCTGAAAGCCCTCACAACTCTACAGCCCTACAGTCTGACAGCCCTCACAGCTCTACAGCCCTACAGTCTGATAGCACTACACCCTGACAGCCCTCATAGCCCTACAGCCCTACAGCCCTACAGTATGACAGCCCTACACCCTGACAGCCCTCACAGCCCTACAGCCCTACAGTCTGACAGCACTACACCCTGACAGCCCTCACAGCCCTACAGCCCTACAGTCTGACAGCGTTACACCCTGACAGCCCTCACAGCCCTACAGCCCTACAGTCTGACAGCACTACTTCCTGA
>NC_068432.1:46414813-46567313 GCF_023373465.1 Oncorhynchus keta
AGGACCTTCCCTGTCAGGTAGTCCTGGGGCAATCAAGTCCTAGGGCTGTAGGTCAGTTGAAACTGATGATTGAGTTAGGAGCATGGCCAGGTGGACTGGGGACAGCAAAGGAGTCCTCATGGGGCAGGTAGTCCTGGGACATGGTCCTACTCAGGTCCTCCGGGAGCAGAAAAGAAAGAGAGAAGGAGAGAATTAGAGAACGACACTTAGATTCACTTTGGAGAGTTTGGACAGGTGTTAAATGCTGACCGAATAGGACAGGAGAAGTATTCCTCTTGTCCAGATGGGTTACAAACTGCACCCTAGCCCCCTGACACATAAACTACTGCAGCATAAATACTGGAGGCTGAGACAGGAGGGGTGGAGGTGATATGGTCCCCATCCTCAAAGCACTTCACGGACAGGGCCAAACAGGAAGGATATAACCCCAGCTTTCTAAAATAAAGATGGCAAGATGCAGTAGATGGTATTGGGAACAGTATATACAAATGAGATGAGTAATGTAGGGTATAAAACATAAAGTGGCATTGCTTAAAGTGGCTAGGGATACATGTATTACATAAAGATGGCAAGATGCAGTAGATGGTTAACATGTTTACAGTATATACATATGAGACGAGTAATGTAGGGTATGTAAACATTATATTATGTGGCATTGTTTAAAGTGTCTAGTGATACATTTTACATCCATTTTTCCAATATTAAAGTGGCTGTAGTTGAGTCAGTATGTCTGGCAGCAGCCACTCAGAGTTAGTGGTGGCTGTTTAACATTTTTTGATGGCCTTGAGATAGAAGCTGTTTTTCAGTCTCTCGGTCCCTGCTTTGATGCACCTGTACTGACCTCGCCTTCTGGATGATAGCGGGATGAAGAGGCAGTGGCATCAATGGTTGTTGTCCTTGATGATCTTTATCCCTTCCTGTGACATCGGGTGGTGTAGGTGTCCTGGAGGGCAGGTAGTTTTCCCCTGTGAGTCGTCTGTGCAGACCTCACTAAATCTGGTTGAGCCTTTTACGGTTGTGGGCGGGGCAGTTGCCTTACCAGGCGGTGAATAACAATGACAGGATGCTCTTGATTGTGCATCTGTAAAAGTTTGTGAGTGCTTTGTGATTAGCTGAAAATTCCCATCTACGGTGGTTGAAGATATGTGGTTTCGCTGCTGCGTTTTCTTCACCACGCTGTCTGTGTGGGTGGACCAATTCAGTTTGTCTGTGATGTAATGTGCTGAGGAATTTAAAACTTACTACCCTCTCCACAACTGTCCCGTCGATGTAAATAGGGGGTGCTCCCTTTGCTGTTTCCTGAAGTCCACGATCTAGCCTCCTTTGTTTTGTTGACGTCTGAGTGCTAGATTATTTTCCTGACACCACACTCTGAAGAACCATCAGCCATCCTCCTGCAGGCCGTCTTGTAGTTGTTGGTAATCAAGCCTCTGTCATGTAGTCATCTGCAAACTTGATGATTGAGTTGGGAGGCGTGCATGGCACAGTCTGTGGGTGAACAGGGAGTACAGGAGAGGGCTCAGAACGCACCATTATGGGGCCCCAGTGTTGACGATCAGCGGGGAGGAGATGTCCTACGTTGCCTACCCTCACCACCCGGGAAAAAGCAGCCCGTCAGGAAGTCAGCAGTTTCCAGTTGCACAGGGCGGGGATCAAGACCCAGGGTCTCCAGCTTGATGACGAGTTTGGAGGGTACTATGGTGTTAAATGCTGAGCTGTAGTCGATGAACAGCAGTCTCACATAGGTATTCCTCTTGTCCAGATGGGATAGGGCAGTGTGCTGAGTAATGGCGATTGCGTTGTCTGTGGACCTATTGGGGCAGTAAGCAAATTGGGGTGGGTCTAGGCCAGGGGTGTCAAAGTCAAATGGACGGAGGGCCAAATAAAAAATTTAGCTACAAGCCGAGGGCCGGACTGTTCGAATGTTCATTGAAAAATGTTTAAATGAAGCATATAGTCTAGTGAACCTAATTGAACCTACTGAAAACCTAACAAATATATTCCAATATGATCAGATAAATAAAGCAATATTTTCTTATGGCTCTGTCAGTAATCTTTAATTTTCAACAGACACAAAGACAAATTTCCTTTATATAAAAATCCCCATAACATGAACATTAAATGAAAGAAACCGGTATTCAAGGCACCATCAGTAGCCTATATTTTCTATTTTAGCAAAAGTGGGCTAAATTTACTTCAAAGAAAAAAACAATAATAGCAATTTTCTATCATCCACTCAACTGAAATATTTTTAAAATATAATTGGATTGAAATACAATAAAATAAAGTGCAAAAATCTATTAATCAAAAACAACACTTTGTTTAAGGAGAAGTAACATGCAGTGAAAACAAATATTAAACTTTAACTTTTAAACTTGAACTGAGTAAAAACTCTAAATATGTGATTGCACAGTAATGTTCACTTGTTTGAGGTTGAGGGTGATACTTGGTGGTGTCCCATCTTTTCCACAAGTTCATCAATGTTCAATGTAAGGCTCTGAGCTGAGGAAATCCTCAGAATTGAGTGGAGGTGTTCAGCAGTAAGTCGACTTCTGTGTGATGTTTTGTTCAAGTTCATCAAAGAAAACAGTTGTTCACACAGGTATGTGCTGCCAAACATAGACAACGTTTGAGCAGCCTGGATGCGCAGCTGGGGCATTGTGTCGGGAGGAAAAGCGGGCGAACTCCGCAGCACCCACTGCCGCATATTTTGCCCTCAGTGCATCATTGCATTGGAGGTCAATCAACTCCATTTGGAGGTTTGGTGGTGAGCTTTCCACGTCAACAGCAAATGGGTTACCGAGCAGTTCCAACCTGCTTTTTGTGCTTCAAAGTCAGCAAATCGGCGTCGAAAGTCAGCGGCAAGCATACCTATTTTATCAGCCAACTGTGCGCTCGGGAACGCACTGGTAGAGAGCTTCTCTTTCATGGTCTGACAGCTGGGAAAGTGGCTCAAATTTTCTTTCCGCATCTGCGTCTCCCACAGAGTCAGTTTGGTTTTAAATGCCTTCACTGTACTGTACATATCAGAGATGACACGATCCCGACCCTGCAGCTGCAAGTTCATTGCATTCAGATGACTCGTAATGTCACACAGAAAAGCCATTTCACACAGAAACATTTTTCTCGGAGTTGTGTTGTGTCTTTCCCTTTGCTGTCCAAGAACAGACAAATCTCCTCACGAAGCTCGAAACATCTTTGAAGCACCTTTCCCTGGCTTAGCCATCGCACCTCTGTGTGATAAGGCAAATCACCATGCTCCGTTTCTAACTCCGTCAGAAATGCCTTGAACTGGCGGTGATTCAAACCTTTGGCTCTGATAAAGTTAACTGTGCGCGTGATGATGCTCATTACATGCTCCATTTTCAAGGCTTTACCGCACAACGCTTCCTGGTGTATGATACAATGATAAGCTGTCAGCTCACCTGTCGCGTTTTCCTCTTGCATCTTTTCCCGTATCTTCGCCACCAGTCCGCTCCTGTGTCCACACATCGCAGGTGCTCCGTCGGTTGTCAAACCCACAGAGTTTTTCCCAAGGCAGCTCCATCTCATTTACACATCTTGACACCTCTTCATACAAATCATGCCCCGTAGTTGTGCCATGCATAGGACGTAAAGCCAAAAACTCCTCTGTCACGCTTTAGGCTGGAGTCCACTCCGCGGATGAAAATTGACAACTGGGCAATGTCAGAAATGTCGGTGCTCTCATCCACAGCCAAGGAATATGCAATGAAATCTTTTCCCTTTTTCACAAGCTGCTCTTTTAGATTGATGGACAACTGGTCTACTCTGGAAATGAAACTGGTCAAACTAAGTGCAGCTCGGCAATGGTGTTTCTGCTCAGACTCACATTTAAAAAGAGTTGCCTTTTTCTGGGCAAACTTCGTCACAAACTTTAATCATGCAGTTTTTGATGAAATCCCCTCCGTAAATGGCCGGGCTGATTTAGCGATCTCTTCTGCCAAAATAAAACTGGCCTTGACAGCAGCCTGGCCTTGTGATTTGGCTTTTTGAACAGAGCCTGTCGAGATTTGAGGCCTCGTTTTAATTCCTCTGCCTTTTGTAGCCTTTGTTCCATGTCCATATTCTTGTTTTTGTCCGCGTGTTTCGTTTCATAATGTCGTCTCAGATTATACTCTTTCAGTACCGCCACACTTTCTCCACACAGAAGACACACAGGTTTTCCAGCTACCTCCGTGAACAAATACTCCGACTCCCACCTTGTTTGAAACCCCGGTTCTCAGTGTCCACCTTCCGTTTTGCCATTTTTGATGGGTATCTGAAAGTTAATTTTACTGTGATGCTGACAACTGCTGTGCCAATAAATATTGAAATGAAGCAGCCTACTGCTCGGTGCGTCACCGTTGCATTGTGGAAATGTAGTATTGGTGCGTGTAAAAGATCTGCGGGCTGCCGGCTTGCTGCGGTCTGCGGGCCTTTTCTAATAATAAATCAAGATCATCCCAGGGGCCGTAAAAAACCTTCTCGGAGGGCCGGATGTGGCCCACACGGAAAGCCTTGACTCTGACATATGTGGTCTAGGGTGTCAGGTAGGGTGGAGGTGATATGGTCCTTGACGAGTCTCTCAAAGCACTTCACAATGACGGAAGTGAGTTCTTCGGGGCGGTAGTCGTTTAGCTCAGTTACCTCAGCTTTCTTGGGAGCAGGAACAATGGTGTCCCTCTTGAAGCATGTGGGAACAGCAGACTGGGATAAGGATTGATTGAATATGTCCGTAAACACACTAGACAGTTGGTTTGCGCATGCTCTGAGGACGCGACTGGGGATGCCGTCTGGGCCTGCAGCCTTGCGAGGGTTAACATGTTTAAATGTTTTACTCACGTCGGCTGCAGTGAAGGAGAGTCCGCAGGTTTTGGTAGCAGGCCATGTCAGTGGCACTGTATTGTCCTCAAAGCGAGCAAAGAAGTTGTTTAGTCTGTCTGGGAGCAAGACATCCTGATCCGCGACGAGGCTGGTTTTCTTTTTGTAAGACATCCTGATCCGCGACGAGGCTGGTTTTCTTTTTGTAATCCGGGATTGACTGTAGACCCTGCCACATATCTCTTATGTCTGAGCCGGAGAATTGCGACTCTACTTTGTCTCTATACTGACGCTTAGCTTGTTTGATTGCCTTGCAGAGGGAATGGCTACAGTGTTTTGTATTTGGTCATGCTTCCGGTCACCTTGCCCTAGTTAAAAGCAGTGGTTCGTGCTTGTTTTAATTGTTGCTGTGGGTACGACATCGCCGATGCACTTGCTAATAAACTCGCTCACCGAATCAGCGTATTCATCAATGTTGTTGTTTGATGCAATGTGGAACATATCCCAATCCGCGTGATCGAAGCAATCTTGAAGCGTGGAATCAGATTGGTTGGACCAGCGTTGAACAGACCTGAGCGCAGGAGCTTCCTGTTTTAGTCTCTGTCTATGGGCAGGGAGCAACAAAATGTGGTTGTCGTCAGCTTTTAAGAAAGGAGGGCGGGGGAGGGCCTTATATGCGTCGCGGAAGTTAGAATAACAATGATCCAGGGTTTTACCAGCCCTGGTAGCACAATCGATATGCTGATACAATTTAGGGAGTCTTGTTTTCAGATTAGCCTTGTTAAAATCCCCATCTACAATGAATGCAGCCTCAGGATATGTGGTTTCCAGTTTACATAGTGTCAAATAAAGTTCGTTCAGGGCCATCGATGTGTCTGCTTGGGGGGGAATATATGCGGCTGTGATTATAATCGAAGAGAATTATCTTGGTAGATAATGTGGGCGACATTAAGGCATCTAACCATCTAGCCATCTAACCTTCTAGTCATCTAACCATCTAACCATCTAGCCATCTAGCCATCTAACCATCTAGTTATCTAGTCATCTAGCTATCTAGCCATCTAGTCATCTAGCCATCTAGTCATCTAGCCATTTAACCATCTAGTGATCTAGCCATCTAACCATCTAGCCATCTAGTCATCTAGCCATCTAGTCATCTAGTCATCCAGCCATCTAGTCATCTAGCCATCTAGCCATCTAGTCATCTAACCAGGGACAGATTTGACAGTTTAGCACATATCTGTGCTGAGTGGGTTTATGTGGATTCACGTGGCTAAAACTGTCTCTATACACGTCACATCATTTTAGAAGTCCTACGGTCTTATTACCTGTTACACGTGACGTCCAACATGAACTTCCTACGATGTGACATACGAACATAACTTTTTATGTACACCTTTTTGTTTGAAAAAGGAGACCTGGCAACTGTACAGAGGATTTGGAGATCAGCATTTTCTCACTGTTTCGTGTACATTAGTGCTCGTGAGATCCAGTCAACAGCTCTTCAGGACCTCCACTCGCTGAGTCGCAAATTTAGTCCATTTGACAAACATTTGTTTGTATTGTAAGAAACTAAATATATATTCCTGGACCACATGCAGTACCTCAGGTTGAGAACCACTGCAGTAGGCCTAACCTAACTGAACAGAACCCACAGGTTGAGAACCACTGCAGTAGGCCTAACCTAACTGAACAGAACCCACAGGTTGAGAACCACTGCAGTAGGCCTAACCTAACTGAACAGAACCCACAGGATGAGAACCACTGCAGTAGGCCTAACCTAACTGAACAGAACCCTCAGGCTAAGATACAGGACTAGGCCTATTTGTGACCGTAGGGTGTGTTCAGTTAGATTAAACAACTAAACATTATCATCAAGCCAATGTTTACTTTGTGGCCTGGCGTCCTACCTTTTCTCACGATGTCATCCGGCTAGATGTGTGTGTGACAGTGACATAGTCCTGGATGTGTGTGACACGAACCCTGTGTGTCTTGACACTGATATGGTGCCATCCACTGTCATTGTATTTATTTAACCCTTAATTTACCAGGTAAGTTGACTGTTACAGGGGAGAGGAAGGGGGTTGAGTGAGTCAATTGTAAACTGGTGATAAGTCTTAAGTAAAAAAATAGATACATACAAAATGTAAAATACAAGTAAGAAGAAATGAAAGAGCAGCAGTAAAATAACAATAGCGAGGCTATATGCAGGGGGTACCGGTACAAAGTCAATGTGGAGGCTATATGCAGGGGTACCGGTACAAAGTCAATGTGCTGGGGCACAGGTAATTGAGGTAATATGTACATGTAGGTGGAGTGACTATGCATAGATAATAAACAAATCAAAATCAAATCAAATCAAATGTATGTATATAGCCCTTCGTACATCAGCTGATATCGCAAAGTGCTGTACAGAAACCCAGACTAAAACCCCAAACAGCAAGCAATGCAGGTGTAGAAGCACGGTGGCTAGGAAAAACTCCCTAGAAAGGCCAAAACCTAGGAAGAAACCTAGAGAGGAACCAGGCTATGTGGGGTGGCCAGTCCTCTTCTGGCCGTGCCGGGTGGAGATTATAACAGAACATGGCCAAGATGTTCAAATGTTCATAAATGACCAGCATGGTCGAATTATAATAAGGCAGAACAGTTGAAACTGGAGCAGCAGCACGGTCAGACAGTCAGACAGAGAGTAGCAGCAGCGTAAAAGAGCGGGGGGGTGCAATGCAAATAGTCTGGATAGCCATTTGATTAGCTGTTCAGGAGTCTTATGGCTTCGGCTGTTAACCTGTTGACGGGGTAGGGTTCCCTTTTGGGAACGACCCCTCCCACGTTCAGCTGGAACGGTGGCGCATGGAATGCAAAAATATTCTTTGAAATATTTAACCTCCACACATTAACAAGTCCAATAGCTCAAATGAAAGATAAACACCTTGTTCATCTAGCCAGATTTCTAAATGTTTTACGGCGAAAACGTAGCACATATTTATGTCAAACCACCACCAAAGACACAACTAATTTGAATAGCCAAGTTGAACAAAATATGCAATCAACAAACGCAGGATTCAAAGAAAAATAATTCACTAACCTTTTGAAAATCTTCATCAGATGACAGTAATAGGACATGTTACACAGTACATTTATGTTTTTTCAATAATATGCTATTTATATCCATAAACCTCTATTTACAATGACGCAATGTTCAAAAAATGCTACTCAAATGTCAGGAGAAATGATGATAGCTCCGGCAGATAACGTCAGATAACAAGCAATACACATCATAAACTTTGACTAAATATACATGTTCTACATATAGATATAAAGATACACTTCTTCTTAATGCAACCGCTGTGTTACATTTATTTTTAACGTTACAGAATCCGTTCACTAGGCTATAATATGAGACGGAGACACATGAGACGGAGACACATTAGCATTATGTCTCCTCTATGTTGGACTCCACAGAAACACAAAAATAACCACATAAATATTCCCTTACCTTTGATGTTCTTCGATCATAAGCCGTGGAAGTAGTCATACTTACCAAAAACTGCGTTTGGTTTTCAAGTCTGAACTGCGTTTGGTTTTCCATCTGAAATGCAGCCAAAATTCTAGTGGATGCGCATCAAAACTTCAAAATGACATATTATATGTCGACGAAACTGGTCAAACTAAGTGCAGAATCAAGCTTCAGCATGTTCTGAACATGCAAAACAATCCTTAGCTCGAACAGACAAACAGACATCGTTTGGTCAATCCTGGAAGAAAGAGAGCTCTGGACCCGACGCGCGCATCAAAGTGCATGTATTTTCGCGTGACCTGAAGGTTTCAGCCGGCCAAAAGTGGAGGGAGCGCGCGATTCTCACAATGACAGGCCCCACTGAAAGCAGACATCGCGCTGAATAGATAGAAACTGTTCCCAGATCGGTAGCTGGTTGGGAAGGGTGGGGGCGATGACGTCAAAGTTGGCCCAACTTTCATGATGACAAGAGAGAGTTTGGGAGAATGGCTGCCCTGAGAGTTCTGCTTTACATACAGACATAATTTGAACGGTTTTAGAAGCTTTAGAGTGTTTTCTATTCAATTATAATTATTATATGCATATATTAGCAATTTTGGACAGATTTTTCTTCTGTTTACTATGGGCACGCAATTCCTCCAAAGGGGGCAGTAGTCAGCCCTATAACATTAAGAAGCCTCTTGGACCTGGACTTGGCACTCCGGTACCGCTTGCCGTGCGGTAGCAGAGAGAACAGTCTATTACTAGAGTGGTTTGAGTATTGAAACACTTTTAGGGCCTTCCTCTGACATTGCCTGGTATAGAGGTCCTGGATGGCAGGAAACTTGGCCCCAGTGATGTACTGGGCTGTACGCATTGCCCTCTGTAGTGCCTTGAGGTCGGAGGCCGAAAGGTTGCAGTACCAGCCAGTGATGCAACCAGTAAGGATGCTCTCGATGGTGCGCTGTAGAACCCTTTGAGGGTCTGCAGACCCATGCCAGATCTTTTCAGTCTCCTGAGGGGGAATATGCTTTGTCGTGCCCTCTTCACGACTGCCTTGGTGTGCTTGGACCATGTTAGCTTGTTGGTGATGTGGACACCAAGGGACATGAAGCTTTCAATCTGCTCCCCTGCAGCCCCGTCGCTGACAATGGGGGCGTGATCTGCCCTCCTTTTCCTGTAGTTCACAATCATCTCCTTTGTCTTCACCACGTTGAGGGAGAGGTTGTTGTCCTGGCACCACGCGGAAAGTTCTCTGACCTCCTCCTATAGGCTGTCTTGTCGTCGTAGGTGATCAGGTCTACTGTTGTGTCATCGGCAAACTTAATGATGGTGTTGGAGTTGTGCTTGGCCACGCAATCGTGGGTGAACAGGGAGTACAGGAGGGGACTGAGCACGCACTCCTGAGGAGGCCCCGTTTTGACAATCAGCGTGGCGGATGTGTTGTTACCTCCCTTACCACCTGGTGGCGGCCCGTCAGGAAGTCCAGGATCCAGTTGCAGAGGGAGGTATTTAGCCCCAGGGTCCTTGGCTTAGTGATGAGCTTTGAGGGCACTATGGTGTTGAACGCTGAGCAGTAGTTAATGAATAGCATTCTCACATCGGTGTTCCTTTTGTCCTGGTGGAAAAGGCAGTGTGGAGTGCAATAGAGATTGCATCATCTGTGGATCTGTTGGGGAGGAATGCAAATTGGAGTGGGTCTGGGGTTTCTGGGATAATGGTGTTGATGTGAGCCATGACCAGACTTTCGAAGCACTTCATGGCTGCAGACGTGAATGCTACGGGTTGGTAGTCATTTAGGCAGGTTACCTTCATGTTCTTGGGCACAGGGACTGTTGTGGTCTGCTTGAAGCATGTTGGTATTACAGACTCAGGTTGAAAATGTCTGTGAAGACACTTGCCAGTTGGTCAGCACATGATCAGAGTACACGTCCTGGAAATCCGTCTGGCCCAATGGCCTTGTGAATGTTAAAAGGTTACTCACATTGGCTACGGAGAGCGTGATCACACAGTCATCCGGAACAACTGATGATCTCATACATGTTTCCCTGTTACTTGCCTCGAAGCGAGCATAGAAGTAATTTGCGCATCTAATATGCTCGTGTCACTGGACAGCTCGCGGCTGTGCTTCCCTTTGTAGTTTGTAATAGTTTGCAAGCTCCGCCACATCCAATGAGCGCCAGAGCCGGTGTAGTACAATTCAACCATATTCCTGTATTGATGCTTTGCCTGTTTGATGGTTTGTCGAAGGGCATAGAAGGATTTCTTATAAGCTTCAGGGTTAGGGTCCCGTTCCTTGAAAGCGGCAGTTCTACCCTTTAGCTCAGTGCGGATGTTGCCAGGAATCCATCCATGGCTTCTGGTTGGGGTATGGACGTACAGTCACTGTGGGGACGATGTCCTCGACGCACTTATTGATAAAGCCAGTGACTGATGTGTTGTACTCCTCAATGCCATCGGAAGAATCCCGGAACATATTCCAGTCTGTGCTAACAAAACAGTCCTGTAGCTTAGCATCTGCTTAATCTGACCACTTGTTTATTGACCAAGTCACTGGTGCTTCCTGCTTTAGATTTTGCTTGCCAGCAGGAATCAGGAGGATAGAATTATGGTCAGATTTGCCAAATGGAGGGCGAGGGAGAGCTTTGTAAGCGTCTCTGTGTGTGGAGTAAAGGTGGTCTTTTTCCCTCTGGTTGCCCATTTAACATGCTGATAGATATGAGGTAAAACGGATTTAAGTTTCCCAGCATTAAAGTCCCCGGCCACTAGGAGCACCCTCACTGGATGAGCGTTTTCCTGCTTAGCTTTAGATGTAAGCCAGCAGTGGGGTGCAGCGTGGTATGCTGCTAGCACTGTCATCTACTATCATCCACTGCCATCTTCTGTCATCTTGACATCTGACCTGCCACACTGACCACATGACCACATGACCAGGGAATCTACTGAAGAAAAGATGACAGGAGACAGAAACTAAACTATTGCTACTCCAGTGTTTAGTGAACAATTCATAGCATCTCAAATGTAATACTGTATAGACCAGGGTGCCACAGGCAGCCAGTTGCTCATCCCTGGTATAGACTATCCCTAAATCCTCCATGAGCTCTGACGCGTTGACATAGGAACAGGTGTGTGTGTGTCTGTTGGTGTCAGTCACAGGAGAACTGATTACACAGAATTACACTGAGCATGTGTAGCAGAGGAACGGATTACACTGGATTACATTGAGCATGTGTAACAGAGGAACGGATTACACAGGATTACACTGAGCATGTGTAACAGAGGAACAGGTTACACAGGATTACACTGAGCATGTGTAACAGAGGAACAGATTACACTGAGCATGTGTAGCAGAGGAACAGATTACACTGAGCATGTGTAGCAGAGGAACAGATTACACAGGATTACATTGAGCATGTGTAACAGAGGAACGGATTACACAGGATTACACTGAGCATGTGTAACAGAGGAACAGATTACACAGGATTACACTGAGCATGTGTAGCAGAGGAACAGATTACACTGAGCATGTGTAACAGAGGAACAGATTACACTGAGCATGTGTAACAGAGGAACAGATTACACTGAGCATGTGTAACAGAGGAACAGATTACACTGGATTACACTGGATTACACAGGATTACACTGGATTACACAGGATTACACTGAGCATGTGTAACAGAGGAACAGATTACACTGAGCATGTGTAGCAGAGGAACAGATTACACTGGATTACACTGAGCATGTGTAGCAGAGGAACAGATTACACAGGATTACACTGAGCATGTGTAACAGAGGAACAGATTACACTGAGCATGTGTAGCAGAGGAACAGATTACACTGAGCATGTGTAGCAGAGGAACAGATTACACAGGATTACACTGAGCATGTGTAGCAGAGGAACAGATTACACTGAGCATGTGTAACAGAGGAACAGATTACACTGAGCATGTGTAGCAGAGGAACAGATTACACTGAGCATGTGTAGCAGAGGAACAGATTACACTGGATTACACTGAGCATGTGTAGCAGAGGAACAGATTACACAGGATTACACTGAGCATGTGTAGCAGAGGAACAGATTACACTGAGCATGTGTAGCAGAGGAACATATTACACTGAGCATGTGTAGCAGAGGAACAGATTACACAGGATTACACTGAGCATGTGTAGCAGAGTAACAGATTACACTGCGCATGTGTAACAGAGGAACAGATTACACAGGATTACACTGAGCATGTGTAACAGAGGAACAGATTACACAGGATTACACTGAGCATGTGTAACAGAGGAACAGATTACACTGAGCATGTGTAGTAGAGGAACAGATTACACTGAGCATGTGTAGCAGAGTAACAGATTACACTGAGCATGTGTAGCAGAGTAACAGATTACACTGAGCATGTGTAGCAGAGTAACAGATTACACTGAGCATGTGTAACAGAGGAACAGATTACACAGGATTAGACTGAGCATGTGTAACAGAGGAACAGATTACACTGAGCATGTGTAGCAGAGGAACAGATTACACTGAGCATGTGTAGTAGAGGAACAGATTACACTGAGCATGTGTAGCAGAGTAACAGATTACACTGAGCATGTGTAGCAGAGGAACAGATTACACTGAGCATGTGTAGCAGAGGAACAGATTACACTGAGCATGTGTAGCAGAGGAACGGATTACACAGGATTACACTGAGCAAGTGTAACAGAGGAACAGATTACACAGGATTACACTGAGCATGTGTAACAGAGGAACAGATTACACAGGATTACACTGAGCATGTGTAGCAGAGGAACAGATTACACAGGATTACACTGAGCATGTGTAACAGAGGAACAGATTACACAGGATTACACTGAGCATGTGTAGCAGAGGAACGGATTACACAGGATTACACTGAGCAAGTGTAACAGAGGAACGGATTACACTGAGCATGTGTAGCAGAGGAACGGATTACACAGGATTACACTGAGCATGTGTAGCAGAGGAAAGGATTACACAGGATTACACTGAGCATGTGTAACAGAGGAACGGATTACACAGGATTACACTGAGCATGTGTAACAGAGGAACGGATTACACAGAGTGTATCATTGGAAACATCCTAAATGTCCCCATGAGGGATAATTTTCCATGTTTTACTATCCTTATGGGTATTTTAGATCCCCACAAGAATATAAAATCTCTCTCTCTCTCTTACCCCTTTCCCTTCTCTCCCTGTCCCCCTTTTCCCCCTCTCTCCCCATCTCTGCAGCTCCCACACTTTACAGCCAAACCAGGATCCCTCACTTCAAACGCACCCTAGAAACAAGTCTTTGCATGTCCATGGAGATACATCTACAATTCATACATAGTTCACATACCCTATATGAGCTAAGCCTCGCTGGGAAACATTTGTTATCAACCCTTTAGAAAAAAAAATGGCAGTCATTAAAAGTTGAGTGAAGCATGGCAGGGAGGATGATGGGTAATGGAATACAACTCGTAGCGCGACGGTCTACTGTAGAACGCTGCTGACGCACACATTGGATAAGTCACTAGTGGGAGGAGCCTGTTTTCTGCTACGATGCTGTGATGAGGTATTAATACAGTGATTGAGAAAAAATTAAACAGGTTTGACAACCAATTACACAATCTGAATTCTCTGTGGTAAAATGCACTTAAAGTACATCTGTCGGCTGTGTGCTGAGAAAACACATGCATATTATGGCCTGGGAAACTGAACACAGAGCACTTGGCTGGATGTCCCAAAAACTGTTTAAAGGGATATTTAGTTACAATTTACTTATATTTTCATGTAAAACAGAGGAGATACAAGAGAGCAGTTAGAGTGTTGAGGACAGTAACCGAAAAGTGGCTGGTTTGAATACCTGAGCCAACACGGTGACAAATCTGTCGATGTGCCCTTGAGCAAGGCACTTAGCCCTAATTTCCTCCAGGGGGGCTGTACTATGGATGACCATGCAAAACAACACATTTCACTGCATCTGTGTGACAATATATTTTTGTTGTTGTTGTTCATAATAAGTGATATGACATTGCTCTGTGCCATTTTACGTACATGTTGTCTTTGGAAATATGATCTCTGTATGTTCAACTCCAACTTCAAACCACTCCAAGCACACTCCTTGGAACTAAACATTATCCTGAACATTATCCTGAACATTATTACCCGGGACATTATCCTGAACATTATCCTGAACATTACCCGGGACATTATCCTGAACATTATCCTGAACATTACCCGGGACATTATCCTGAACATTATCCTGAACATTACCCGGGACATTATTCTGAACATTATCCTGCACATTCCCCCGAACAGTATCCTAAACATTATCCTGAACATTATCCTAAACATTACCCTGAACATTATCCTGAACATTATCCTGAACATTATCCTGAACATTACCCTGAACATTATCCTGAACAGTATCCTGAACGTTATCCTGAACATTATCCTGAACATTATCCCGAACATTATCCTGAACATTATCCTGAACATTATCCTGAACATTATCCTGCTATGGGAACAAAGGACATACGGTGACTTGTTCCTAAAATAGCTCTGTGCTTCTCCCCCTACAGTGTTTCCCACATTGAGTAAGGTGACACGGTAAACCCTGCACTTCTAGGACAAACGCACGCACACACACACACACACACACACACACACACACACACACACACACACACACACACACACACACACACACACACACACACACACACACACACACACACACACACACACACACACACACACACACACACACACACACACACACACACACACACACACACAGTCACAGAACAGTGCAGGTCTGTCTGTGGGACTGGTTCCAGGACATGTTGTCTTTGCACAGGAAGAGCCTTGGACTCTCACATAAATAAGTCCGTCAATGTTTTAGTGTTCTTTATATAGCAGCAGGACTTGTGTCGTCACACAAACCGAGTGACATTAGCGGTTTTGTCTCCAAGACAAACTGAAGCTGTGTGTGTTTTCCCCAGTCAAACAGTGGGGTTGGTGTTGGGGCACTGTTTCAAAGTTGGCTGTCTCTCTGTGGTTCCACGGTGTAGACCACCAGAGTATCTCGCCTCACCACAACTCACCATGGTTTCCCTGGTCTACGTTTCCCTGGTCTACGTGGTGCCTACATCACCATGAGTGTGTGTGTGTGTGTGCGTGTGTGTGTGTGTGTGTGTGCGTGTGTGTGTGCTACCATGAGAGTGTGTGTGTGTGTGTGTGTGTGTGTGTGTGTGTGTGTGTGTGTGTGTGTGTGTGTGTGTGTGTACCCTAGCACGTCTACCATATGAGTGTGTGTTTGTGTGCATGTGTGCATGTGTGCATGTGTGCGTGTGTGTGTGTGTGTGTGTGTGTGTATGTGACAGAGAGAGATGTGACAGAGAGTGTGTGTGTGTGTGTGTGTGTGTGTGTGTGTGTGTGTGTGTGTGTGTGTGTGTGTGTGTGTGTGTGTGTGTGTGTGTGTGTGTGTGTGTGTGTGTGTGTGTGTGTGTGTGTGTGTGTGTGTGTGTGTGTGTACCCTAGCACGTCTACCATATGAGTGTGTTTGTGTGCATGTGTGCATGTGTGCATGTGTGCATGTGTGCGTGTGTGTGTGTGTGTGTGTAGTGTGTGTATGTGACAGAGAGAGATGTGACAGAGAGAGTGTGTGTGTGTGTGTGTGTGTGTGTGTGTGTGTGTGTGTGTGTGTGTGTGTGTGTGTGTGTGTGTGTGTGTGTGTGTGTGTGTGTGTGTGTGTGTGTGTGTGTGTGTGTGTGCCCTAGCACGTCTACCATATGAGTGTGTTTGTGTGCATGTGTGCATGTGTGCGTGTGTGTGTGTGTGTGTGTTAGTGTGTGTATGTGACAGAGAGAGATGTGACAGGGAGTGTGTGTGTGTGTGTGTGTGTGTGTGTGTGTGTGTGTGTGTGTGTGTGTGTGTGTGTGTGTGTGTGTGTGTGTGTGTGTGTGTGTGTGTGTGTGTGTGTGTGTGTGCGTGCGTGCGTGCGTGCATGTGCCTGTGCGTGTGTGTGTGTATGTGACAGAGAGAGTGTATGGCTGGTATAGAGGTAGGTAGTGGAAGAAGTCGAAAGCATTGCAGGCAAAAACCTGGCGCCAGTGAGTTCATTCTGACTGCAGGTCTATAAACCCAGGCAGTATAGTGGCATGTAGATCAAACACTGAGACACACCTGTTATATGATTCACTGTCAGGACAGGTGGATTCTTAGGAGAAAACAGAAAATGTCTGTCTCCACTCTTGAGAAATGTAATAACTAGCAGGTCTATGTGTGCCACAACATCTCCATATCCTGTTCTGTAGCTATAGTTGTGGAGGACCAGAGTAGGCTATATGACACTGGTCTACTACACAATGAATGGTGTTCCTTTTATTCATTAGTCCTTTCTTTAACCAGAGAAGTCACATTGAGAGGTATGTGTCTTGTTTTGCACATGCCCCATAGAAATGCATACTCCTGTACATTATCAAGAAGGGAAAGGGAAGGGGGTATGTAGTCAGTTGCACAACTGAATAATATAAAGCTTCATGTGTCTTCCACATTTCACCCAACTCCTCTAATCGACGTTCACTTCATTTGCGCCTGGGGGGCAGTTATTGTTGGGGGTTAATTGCCTTGCAAAACAGTAGATTTTTCCAGATTGCTGAACCAGCGACCTTTCGATTACTGGTCCAACACTCTTAACCGCTACGTTACTTGTCCACTGTCAAAATAACATGACATTTTGCTGACGAAAGCAGCTAAGCTGAGTAATATGTCTGCCCTAGATATCCAGTCTTTATGACTAACAACACATTGACTGGAACTCTCAGGTTAGGATTTCTCCTGGTCTGCTCTCACACAGACAGCAGCACCTTTGGACAGCAGTAAAGGGAGGGATACCTGATGCCCTTTTAAAGGTTTCCTCTTCCTATTCACCTTGTGATGCACCGCCCACTTGAATCAGTTCCTGATCGCCTCTTTTCCGACACATTCCCAAACAAAATGTCATTAAATATGATTTAAATTAAACAAAACTATTATATAAAGTGCACAAAATCTGAAAGATATGTTCATTATATGTTAAGGAAAAATATTTTTTACATTCAAAAGGTTGTTTTCATTTGGTAGCGATGTTTGCTAATGCTAACATTCTCATAAAGAAAGGCTGGTGATGAGAGGTATTTCTATTTTTTATTTATTTTTTAACTAGGCAAGTCAGTTAAGAACAAATTATTATTTTCAATGACAGCCTAGGAACAGTGGGTTAACTGCCGGTTCAGGGGCAGAACAACAGATTGGTACCTTGTCAGCTTGGGGATTTGAACCTGCAACCTTCCGGTTACTAGTTCAACACTCTAACCACCAGGCTACCCTGCCGCCCCATATTAGACTGTACAGTGCCTTCAGAAAGAATTCACACCTGTTGACTTTTCCACATTTTGTTGCGTTACGGCCTGAATTAAAAATGGATTCAATTGAGATTTTGTGTCACTGGCCTACACACAATATCCGATAATGATAATTATTATTTTATTAATAAAGAATGAAAAGCTGAAATGTCTTGAGGCAGTATTCAAACCCTTTCTTATGGTAAGCCCAAATAAGTTCAGAAGTAAACATTTGCTTAACAAGTCACATAATAAGTTGCATGGACTCACTCTGTGTGCAATAATAGTGTTTAACATGATTTTTTACTGACTACCTCATTTCTGAGCCCCCACATAATATTATCTGTAAGGTCCCTCAGTCGAGCAGGTCATTTCAAACAGATTCAAAGCTGACATTGAATATCCCTTTGTGCATGTCGAAATTATTAATTACTCTTTGAATGGTGTATCAATACACCCATTCACTACAAAAATGTAGGCGTCCTTCCTAACTCAGTTTGCCTGGAGAGGAAGAAGCCGCTCAGGGATTTCACAATGAGGGCAATGGTGTGATTAAAACAGCTACAAAGTTTAATGGATGTGAACACGCTCAATGTTTGAAATGGCAATGTTGTTAGCAGGGCCAGTTCCAGGCATAAGTGACATAAGTGGTTGCTTAGCTTCCCCTGGCCGCTATTGGAACCCACACCAGTCGGGGTCTCACCTTGTTGAGAGTTAGAAAAGTAGAATACACAAGGCAGTTCTTCTCACATCAGCAGTTTTTCTCATTTTATGTCAGTCACTGACAGTCACTCAGTTAGCCATGTCAGCTAACAGTTTTAGTTTGGTAAGTTAGTCTAGCCAGTGCCCAGGGGCCCTGACCTCTATGGGGCCCCCCATTGATTTTGTTAGTCATGTGTTTGTGTTTGAAAATAGCTAAATGTTCTCGCTGCCCCATGGCAAAATGTGTAGAACTGCAGAAAAGACAAGAGTCGGCCCTGGTTGTTAGACACACAATATCAATGACAAACTAAATGTTTAATGTAGATAACATTAGGATATTTACCATCTGTTGTGCCACTAAGCTAACAAACTACCGCTGCCAGTCATTCTCTATAAGAATGCTAATGCTAATGAAGGTCGCTAACAAGTGCTAATACTCCGTAAAAAAAAAAGTTTACATTGTTTTCAATCATTTTCCACCACATAGAATTAACATATCCTTTCAATTCTGTGCACCTTATTTAATAGTTTTTACTAAATGTAATTCATATTTAACAACGTTTTGGTTGTTTGTGAATGGGCCGGAAGGAGGAAAACAATGACAACAAATTGGATATGCCCTTGTTGACAGGCGTCATAAGGGCCCCGATTGCGACCCGAGTTAACCATGCTTACATGGAAGGTTATTACCTTTTTATGCACGTTTCTCTTTATACGTATTCTGACCATTAACTTAAGGATGCTATTCATTCGGGGTGGAGATTTTGGCAAACTCCAATCCTGTTTTCATCAGACCAGAGAATCTTGTTTCTCATGTTCTGAGAGTCCTTTAGGTGCCTTTAGGCAAACTCCAAGTGGGCTGACATGTGCCTTTTACTAAGTAGTGGTTTCCGCCTGCCTTTCTACCATAAAGGCCTGATTGGTGGAGTGCTGCAGAGATGGTTGTCCTTCTGGAAGGTTCTCCATCTCCACAGAGGAACTCTGGAACACTGTCAGAGTGACCATCAAGTTCTTGGTCACCTCCCTGACCAAGGCCGATCTCCCATGATTGCTCAGTTTGGCTGAGCAGCCAGCTCTAGGAAGAATATTGGTGGTTCCAAACTTCTTCCATTTAAGAATGATGGAGGCCACTGTGTTCTTGGGGACCTTCAATGCTGCCTACATTTTTTGGCACCCTTCCCCAGATTTGTTCCTTGTCACAATCCTGTCTCGGAGCTCTATGGACAATTCCTTCACCCTCATGACGTGGTTTTTGCTCTGACATGTACTATCAACTGTGGGACCTTATATAGACCGGTGTGTACCTTTCCAAATCATGTCCAATCAATTGAATTTACCACAGGTGGATCCCAATCAAGTTGTAGAAACATCAGAAAGGATGATCAATGCTTATGTGCTGTCATGTGTTGTCGCCTTGCAATGTTGTTGTCTTAGGTCTCCCATTATGTAGTGTTGTGGTGTCTCTCTTGTCGTGATGTGTGTTTTGTCCTATATTTAGGTCTTTTTTTTATTCATTTCTTTTAAATCCCAGCCCCTGTCCCAACAGGAGGCCTTTTGCCTTTTGGTAGGCCGTCATTGTAAATAATAATTTATTCTTAACTGACTTGCCTAGTTAAATAAAGGTTAAATAAAATAAATAAAAAGGGAAACAGGATGCACCTGAGCTCAAATTCAAGTCTCATAGCAAAGGGTCTGAATACTTATGTAAATAAGGAGTTTCTGTTTTTGTTTATTTGCCAACATTTCTAAAAACCTGTTTCCGCTTTGTCACTATGGGCTCTTGTGTGTAGATTGATGAGGGAGAAAAAATGATTTAATCAATTTTAGAATAAGGCTGTAACATAACAAAATGTGAAACAATTCAAGAGGTCTGTACACTTTCCCGAATGCACTGAATATTAGTCACTATCAGTATGGACTGTCAGTAAGCCTAATAACCACACACATTCAACCGCCAATTTACTGTTAGTTACCTTCAGTTGGAATAGCCTACATTATCACTCCATTTAATTACATTGTTTTGTTTATCATCATTTACTTCCTCTGTAAACGCTGTCATGGCCATGTGGCTGAGGATCATTAGTCACAGTTGATAACATTTTTGTTAAAGACACGTAGGGTATTTAAATCGTTATGGAGCCGAGTGCATAACGAGCTGTAACAGTTTGAACCTGACACATGGTGCAATGCTTGGCTGTGTCATCACACAGTTCCATGGTTAGTGCAGGCAATAGAGGAGGGTAATGACTACTACTGTGCACTATTATCCCAACTATTATTACAGGTACACCCATCTTCTCACATTACCATGGGTTAAAGAACTGAATCTGGTCATTTTTATAATTGACCAAACCACTGTATTTTTCATTCATCAATATATTTAGCCTGTAAAAGGCTCTCCAAACCATTTTTTAAAATGATTCATACGTACTTTTCCCCCACCCTAAAATGTGCCTAAATATTACACAAGACTGGAGTCTTATTGTAAATCTACCAGTTGGTGTTGAAACAGAGATGAATATGCTTAGATTTAGATGGCTTTCTTTATTTGGTGGCTTAAGATACTGTACATGTACTGAAAACCCTATTGAATTCAAACGCAGTGAGAAAATCTGTTGGCCAGCAAGTGGGAGGGTTTCAGCAGATTAATTATATTTATTCAGCACGCACAAGGGGACCACGCCTGCAAAGCCTGTTACACACCTTCATAAGGTAAGTCTGAATACCAGCTACTGAGACGTGCGTAGGAAAGGCATGCATATGAAAGGCGTAATTTCCTAAGTTGGAATCGGGGCCAAGGTGAATACATTGACTGTGATATACTGTAGGCTCCTCCAGTGACCTGCGTTGTGAGACTATCCCACAGACAACAGAGAGAGTTCTCAGATGACAGGCCGGTGACCTAAATGTGTTTGGTGGTAGTTTCTCTGTGTCACCTACAACGAGAGAGTGTGTGTTTATACAGTATGTACCATATCACATCTACCATGTGAGTGTGTGTGTGTGTGTGTGTGTGTGTGTGTGTGTGTGTGTGTGTGTGTGTGTGTGTGTGTGTGTGTGTGTGTGTGTGTGTGTGTGTGTGTGTGTGTGTGTGTGTGTGTGTGTGTGTGTGTGTGTGTTTATACAGTATGTACCATATCACATCTACCATGTGAGTGTGTGTGTGTGTGTGTGTGTGTGTGTGTGTGTGTGTGTGTGTGTGTGTGTGTGTGTGTGTGTGTGTGTGTGTGTGTGTGTGAGTGTGTGTGTGTGTGTGTGTGTGTGTGTGTGTGTGTGTGTGTGTGTGTGTGTGTGTTTATACAGTATGTACCATATCACATCTACCATGTGAGTGTGTGCGTGTGTGCTTGTGTGTATGCAAGTGTTAGTGTGTGTATGAGTATTTGTGTGTGTGTGTGTGTGTGTGTGTGTGTGTGTGTGTGTGTGTGTGTGTGTGTGTGTGTGTGTGTGTGTGTGTGTGTGTGTGTGTGTTATACAGTATGTACCATATCACATCTACCATGTGAGTGTGTGCGTGTGTGCTTGTGTGTATGCAAGTGTTAGTGTGTGTATGAGTATTTGTGTGTGTGTGTGTGTGTGTGTGTGTGTGTGTGTGTGTGTGTGTGTGTGTGTGTGTGTGTGTGTGTGTGTGTGTGTGTGTGTGTGTGTGTGTGTGTGTGTGTTTATACAGTATGTACCATATCACATCTACCATGTGAGTGTGTGCGTGTGTGCTTGTGTGTATGCAAGTGTTAGTGTGTGTATGAGTATTTGTGTGTGTGTGTGTGTGTGTGTGTGTGTGTGTGTGTGTGTGTGTGTGTGTGTGTGTGTGTGTGTGTGTGTGTGTGTTTATACAGTATGTACCATATCACATCTACCATGTGAGTGTGTGCGTGTGTGCTTGTGTGTATGCAAGTGTTAGTGTGTGTATGAGTATTTGTGTGTGTGTGTGTGTGTGTGTGTGTGTGTGTGTGTGTGTGTGTGTGTGTGTGTGTGTGTGTGTGTGTGTGTGTGTGTTTATACAGTATGTACCATATCACATCTACCATGTGAGTGTGTGCGTGTGTGCTTGTGTGTATGCAAGTGTTAGTGTGTGTATGAGTATTTGTGTGTGTGTGTGTGTGTGTGTGTGTGTGTGTGTGTGTGTGTGTGTGTGTGTGTGTGTGTGTGTGTGTGTGTGTGTGTGTGTGTGTGTTTATACAGTATGTACCATATCACATCTACCATGTGAGTGTGTGCGTGTGTGCTTGTGTGTATGCAAGTGTTAGTGTGTGTATGAGTATTTGTATGTGTGTGTGTGTGTGTGTGTGTGTGTGTGTGTGTGTGTGTGTGTGTGTGTGTGTGTGTGTGTGTGTGTGTGTGTGTGTGTGGACATGTTTAACTATACTTGTGGGGACCAGAATTCCCCACAAGAATAGTGAACAAACAAAAATGTAGCAAGTGCCTATTAAGGTTCAAATAAAGTGACAGGGTTGAACAGAAACAGGGTTGACCGTGGCAGGGTTGACCTTGACTGGGTTGACCATAACAGGGTGGACCGTAACAGGGCTGACCGTGACAGGGTTGACCATCACAGGGTTGACTGTGACAGGGCTGACCGTGACAGGGTTAACCTTGATAGAGCTAAGAGTAACAGGGTTGACCGTGACAGGGTTGACCTTGACTGGGTTGACCGTAACAGGGTGGACCGTAACAGGGCTGACCGTTACAGAGTTGACTGTGACAGGGTTGACCGTGACAGGGTTGACCTTAACAGGGTTAACCTTGATAGACCTGAGAGTAACAGGGTTGACCGTGACAGGGTTGACCTTAACAGGGTTAACCTTGATAGAGCTGAGAGTAACAGGGTTGACCGTGACAGGGTTGACCTTAACAGGGTTAACCTTGATAGAGCTGAGAGTAACAGGGTTGACCGTAAAAGGGTTGACCGTAACAGGGCTGACCATGACAGGGTTGACCGTGACAGGGTTGACCGTGACAGGACTGACCGTGACAGGGTTGACACTAACAGGGTTGACCTTAAATGGGTTGACCATAACAGTGTTGACCATAACAAGGTTGACCGTAACAGGGTTGACGACTTCATCTTAAATCTGCCATAAATCGTCTTGTGACAGGGGGAATGGATGCTTGTTGTGTGCAACAGGGAGTGGCAATTGAATGCAAGCTTCAAAAACATTTTTTAAATTGCTAAAACATTTCTAGCCTGTCTATCTATGGGTAACAGGGTTGACTTGTTATGCCCAACCTGCTCAGTTTTCCACCACAAAATGGTTAAAAAGAGTAGAACCAGTTTACCTGCTTTTACGCTATGATTCGACTATAAGATGTTCAATAAATATATATATATTTCAAAAGGAATAGTTTCACAATATTAAAACGAGAGTCCACAAGGGACAGACGTAAATTAATAATTCATTTTAAAAATATAAAAAATTGGATTTATTGCATGTGGTCTATATTAATGGGCACTTCATTCAATCGCATAGGCTATAAAAATGTAATATTGGTGCACAATTTCTACTTAAAATATCAAAGGGCACTCTTTTCATGGAATGACCCAGATAGTGGAAGAACTCAAAAGCATTGCAGGCAAAAACCGTGGCACCAGTGAGTTCATTCTGACTGCAGGTCTATAAACCCAGGCAGTATAGTGGCATGTAGATCAAACACTGAGACACACATGTTATATGATTCACTGTCAGGACAGGTGGATTCTTAGGAGAAAACAGAAAATGTCTGTCTCCACTCTTGAGAAATGTAATAACTAGCAGGTCTATGTGTGCCACAACATCTCCATATCCTGTTCTGTAGCTATAGTTGTGGAGGACCAGAGTAGGCTATATGACACTGGTCTACTACACAATGAATGGTGTTCCTTTTATTCATTAGTCCTTTCTTTAACCAGAGAAGTCACATTGAGAGGTATGTGTCTTGTTTTGCACATGCCCCATAGAAATGCATACTCCTGTACATTATCAAGTAGGGAAAGGGAAGGGGGTATGTAGTCAGTTGCACAACTGAATAATGTAAAGCTTCACATTGAGAGGTATGTGTCTTTTTCAAGTGCTTTGCACATTCCCCGTAAAAATGCATACTATTTTAACCGAGAACTGTCCACTGTCAAAATAACATGACATTTTGCTGACGAAAGCAGCTAAGCTGAGTAATATGTCTGCCCTAGATATCCAGTCTTTATGACTACCAACACATAGACTGGAACTCTCAGGTTAGGATTTCTCCTGGTCTGCTCTCACACAGACAGCAGCACCTTTGGACAGCAGTAAAGGGAGGGATACCTGATGCCCTTTTAAAGGTTTCCTCTTCCTATTCAATGACTGTGATACTGTATACTGTAGGTTCCTCTAGTGACATGTGTTGTGAGACTATCCCATAGACAACAGAGAGGGTTCTCAGATGACAAGCCGGTGACCTATGTACGGTGACAGTCTTCTCACATAAAGAAATACAAAACGCACAATCAATGAACGATTGGTTTCTTGATTTCACTTATTTTGTCACTGTGTAAGTCTATTGGTCTCTATTTGTCTTTATGTTAGTCACCCACTTTTCACACGTTATACATCAACCAACAACTCAGTGTTACAGTGTTATAATAGATCAACCAACAACCCAGTGTTATAGTGTTATAATGCATCAACCAACAACTCAGTGTTATAGTGTTATAACAGATACACCAACAACTCAGTGTTATAGTGTTATATAATGCATCAACCAACAACTCAGTGTTACAGTGTTATAATAGATCAACCAACAACTCAGTGTTACAGTGTTATATAAGGCATCAACCAACAACTCAGTGTTATAGTGTTATATAATGCATCAACCAACAACTCAGTGTTATAGTGTTATAATAGATCAACCAACAACTCAGTGTTACAGTGTTATAACAGATCAACCAACAACTCAGTGTTATAGTGTTATAATGCATCAACCAACAACTCAGTGTTATAGTGTTATAATAGATCAACCAACAACTCAGTGTTACAGTGTTATAATAGATCAACCAACAACTCAGTGTTACAGTGTTATATAATGCATCAACCAACAACTCAGTGTTATAGTGTTATAATATATCAACCAACAACTCAGTGTTACAGTGTTATAATACATCAACCAACAACTCAGTGTTATAGTGTTATATAATGCATCAACCAACAACTCAGTGTTATAGTGTTATAATAGATCAACCAACAACTCAGTGTTACAGTGTTATAACAGATCAACCAACAACTCAGTGTTATAGTGTTATATAATGCATCAACCAACAACTCAGTGTTATAGTGTTATAATAGATCAACCAACAACCCAGTGTTATAGTGTTATATAATGTATCAACCAACAACTCAGTGTTACAGTGTTATAACAGATCAACCAACAACTCAGTGTTACAGTGTTATATAATGCATCAACCAACAACTCAGTGTTATAGTGTTATAATAGATCAACCAACAACTCAGTGTTATAGTGTTATATAATGCATCAACCAACAACTCAGTGTTATAGTGTTATATAATGCATCAACCAACAACTCAGTGTTATAGTGTTATATAATGCATCAATCAACAACTCAGTGTTATAGTGTTATATAATGCATCAACCAACAACTCAGTGTTATAGTGTTATATAAAACAACATCAACCAACAACTCAGTGTTACAGGGTTATAATAGATCAACCAACAACCCAGTGTTATAGTGTTATATAATGCATCAACCAACAACTCAGTGTTATAGTGTTATATAATGCATCAACCAACAACTCAGTGTTATAGTATTATAACAGATCAACCAACAACTCAGTGTTATAGTGTTATATAATGCATCAACCAACAACTCAGTGTTATAGTGTTATATAATGCATCAACCAACAACTCAGTGTTATAGTGTTATATAATGCATCAACCAACAACTCAGTGTTACAGTGTTATAACAGATCAACCAACAACCCAGTGTTATAGTGTTATATAATGCATCAACCAACAACTCAGTGTTACAGTGTTATAACAGATCAACCAACAACCCAGTGTTATAGTGTTATATAATGCATCAACCAACAACTCAGTGTTATAGTGTTATAATAGATCAACCAACAACCCAGTGTTATAGTGTTATATAATGCATCAACCAACAACTCAGTGTTATAGTGTTATATAATGCATCAACCAACAACTCAGTGTTACAGTGTTATATAATATCAACCAACAACTCAGTGTTACAGTGTTATAACAGATCAACCAACAACTCAGTGTTATAGTGTTATATAATGCATCAACCAACAACTCAGTGTTATAGTGTTATATAATGCATCAACCAACAACTCAGTGTTATAGTGTTATATAATGCATCAACCAACAACTCAGTGTTATAGTGTTATATAATGCATCAACCAACAACTCAGTGTTATAGTGTTATATAATGCATCAACCAACAACTCAGTGTTACAGTGTTATAATAGATCAACCAACAACTCAGTGTTACAGTGTTATATAATGCATCAACCAACAACTCAGTGTTATAGTGTTATATAATGCATCAACCAACAACTCAGTGTTATAGTGTTATATAATGCATCAACCAACAACTCAGTGTTATAGTGTTATATAATGCATCAACCAACAACTCAGTGTTATAGTGTTATATAATGCATCAACCAACAACTCAGTGTTACAGTGTTATATAATGCATCAACCAACAACTCAGTGTTACAGTGTTATAATAGATCAACCAACAACTCAGTGTTATAGTGTTATATAATGCATCAACCAACAACTCAGTGTTATAGTGTTATATAATGCATCAACCAACAACTCAGTGTTATAGTGTTATATAATGCATCAACCAACAACTCAGTGTTATAGTGTTATATAATGCATCAACCAACAACTCAGTGTTATAGTGTTATATAATGCATCAACCAACAACTCAGTGTTATAGTGTTATATAATGCATCAACCAACAACTCAGTGTTATAGTGTTATATAATGCATCAACCAACAACTCAGTGTTATAGTGTTATATAATGCATCAACCAACAACTCAGTGTTATAGTGTTATATAATGCATCAACCAACAACTCAGTGTTATAGTGTGTTATATAATGCATCAACCAACAACTCAGTGTTATAGTGTTATATAATGCATCAACCAACAACTCAGTGTTACAACCAACAACTCAGTATTATAACAGATCAACCAACAACTCAGTGTTATAGTGTTATATAATGCATCAACCAGCAACTCAGTGTTATAGTGTTATATAATGCATCAACCAACAACTCAGTGTTATAGTGTTATATAATGCATCAACCAACAACTCAGTGCTATAGTGTTATATAATGCATCAACCAACAACTCAGTGTTATAGTGTTATATAATGCATCAACCAACAACTCAGTGTTATAATGTTATAATAGATCAACCAACAACTCAGTGTTACAGTGTTATAATGCATCAACCAACAACTCAGTGTTACAGGGTTATAATAAATCAACCAACAACTCAGTGTTACAGTGTTATAATAGATCAATCAACAACTCAGTGTTACAGGGTTATAATAGATCAACCAACAACCCAGTGTTACAGTGTTATAATAGATCAACCAACAACTCAGTGTTACAGTGTTATAATGCATCAACCAACAACTCAGTGTTATAGTGTTATATAATGCATCAACCAACAACTCCGTGTTACAGTATTATAACAGATCAACCAACAACCCAGTGTTATAGTGTTATATAATGCATCAACCAACAACTCAGTGTTATAGTGTTATATAATGCATCAACCAACAACTCAGTGTTATAGTGTTATATAATGCATCAACCAACAACTCAGTGTTATAGTGTTATATAATGCATCAACCAACAACTCAGTGTTATAGTGTTATATAATGCATCAACCAACAACTCAGTGTTATAGTGTTATATAATGCATCAACCAACAACCCAGTGTTATAGTGTTATATAATGCATCAACCAACAACTCAGTGTTATAGTGTTATATAATGCATCAACCAACAACTCAGTGTTATAGTGTTATATAATGCATCAACCAACAACCCAGTGTTATAGTGTTATATAATGCATCAACCAACAACTCAGTGTTATAGTGTTATATAATGCATCAACCAACAACTCAGTGTTACAGTATTATAACAGATCAACCAACAACTCAGTGTTATAGTGTTATATAATGCATCAACCAGCAACTCAGTGTTATAGTGTTATATAATGCATCAACCAACAACTCAGTGTTATAGTGTTATAACAGATCAACCAACAACTCAGTGTTATAGTGTTATATAATGCATCAACCAACAACTCAGTGTTACAGTGTTATAATGCATCAACCAACAACTCAGTGTTATAGTGTTATAATAGATCAACCAACAACTCAGTGTTACAGTGTTATAATGCATCAACCAACAACTCAGTGTTACAGTGTTATAATGCATCAACCAACAACTCAGTGTTACAGTGTTATAATAGATCAACCAACAACTCAGTGTTACAGTGTTATAATAGATCAACCAACAACTCAGTGTTACAGTGTTATAATGCATCAACCAACAACTCAGTGTTACAGTGTTATAATGCATCAACCAACAACTCAGTGTTACAGTGTTATAATAGATCAACCAACAACTCAGTGTTACAGTGTTATAATAGATCAACCAACAACTCAGTGTTATAGTGTTATATAATGCATCAACCAACAACTCAGTGTTATAGTGTTATATAATGCATCAACCAACAACTCAGTGTTACAGTGTTATATAATGCATCAACCAACAACTCAGTGTTACAGTGTTATAACAGATCAACCAACAACTCAGTGTTATAGTGTTATATAATGCATCAACCAACAACTCAGTGTTACAGTGTTATATAATGCATCAACCAACAACTCAGTGTTATAGTGTTATATAATGCATCAACCAACAACTCAGTGTTACAGTGTTATATAATGCATCAACCAACAACTCAGTGTTATAGTGTTATATAATGCATCAACCAACAACTCAGTGTTATAGTGTTATATAATGCATCAACCAACAACTCAGTGTTATAGTGTTATATAATGCATCAACCAACAACTCAGTGTTACAGTGATATAATGCATCAACCAACAACTCAGTGTTATAGTGTTATATAATGCATCAACCAACAACTCAGTGTTATAGTGTTATATAATGCATCAACCAACAACTCAGTGTTATAGTGTTATATAATGCATCAACCAACAACTCAGTGTTACAGTATTATAACAGATCAACCAACAACTCAGTGTTATAGTGTTATATAATGCATCAACCAGCAACTCAGTGTTATAGTGTTATATAATGCATCAACCAACAACTCAGTGTTATAGTGTTATATAATGCATCAACCAACAACTCAGTGCTATAGTGTTATATAATGCATCAACCAACAACTCAGTGTTATAGTGTTATATAATGCATCAACCAACAACTCAGTGTTATAGTGTTATATAATGCATCAACCAACAACTCAGTGTTACAGTGTTATAATAGATCAACCAACAACTCAGTGTTACAGTGTTATAATAAATCAACCAACAACTCAGTGTTACAGTATTATAACAGATCAACCAACAACTCAGTGTTATAGTGTTATAATGCATCAACCAACAACTCAGTGTTACAGTGTTATAATAGATCAACCAACAACTCAGTGTTACAGTGTTATATAATGCATCAACCAACAACTCAGTGTTATAGTGTTATAATAGATCAACCAACAACTCAGTGTTACAGTGTTATAATAGATCAACCAACAACTCAGTGTTATAGTGTTATAATGCATCAACCAACAACTCAGTGTTATAGTGTTATAATAGATCAACCAACAACTCAGTGTTACAGTGTTATAATGCATCAACCAACAACTCAGTGTTACAGTGTTATAATGCATCAACCAACAACTCAGTGTTACAGTGTTATAATAGATCAACCAACAACTCAGTGTTACAGGGTTATAATAAATCAACCAACAACTCAGTGTTACAGGGTTATAATAAATCAACCAACAACTCAGTGTTACAGTGTTATAATAGATCAACCAACAACTCAGTGTTACAGTGTTATAATAGATCAATCAACAACTCAGTGTTACAGGGTTATAATAGATCAACCAACAACTCAGTGTTACAGTGTTATAATAGATCAACCAACAACTCAGTGTTACAGTGTTATAATAGATCAATCAACAACTCAGTGTTACAGTGTTATAATAGATCAACCAACAACTCAGTGTTACAGTGTTATAATAGATCAACCAACAACTCAGTGTTACAGTGTTATAATAGATCAACCAACAACTCAGTGTTATAATAGATCAAACAACAACTCAGTGTTACAGTGTTATAATAGATCAACCAACAACCCAGTGTTACAGTGTTATAATAGATCAACCAACAACCCAGTGTTACAGTGCTATAATAGATCAACCAACAACTCAGTGTTACAGTGTTATAACAGATCAACCAACAACTCAGTGTTATAGTGTTATATAATGCATCAACCAACAACTCAGTGTTATAGTGTTATAATAGATCAACCAACAACTCAGTGTTACAGTGTTATAACAGATCAACCAACAACCCAGTGTTATAGTGTTATATAATGCATCAACCAACAACTCAGTGTTATAGTGTTATAATAGATCAACCAACAACTCAGTGTTACAGTGTTATAATAAATCAACCAACAACTCAGTGTTATAGTGTTATAACAGATCAACCAACAACCCAGTGTTACAGTGTTATAATAGATCAACCAACAACTCAGTGTTATAGTGTTATATAATGCATCAACCAACAACTCAGTGTTATAGTGTTATAATAGATCAACCAACAACTCAGTGTTATAGTGTTATAATGCATCAACCAACAACTCAGTGTTATAGTGTTATATAATGCATCAACCAACAACTCAGTGTTATAGTGTTATATAATGCATCAACCAACAACTCAGTGTTATAGTGTTATATAATGCATCAACCAACAACTCAGTGTTATAGTGTTATATAATGCATCAACCAACAACTCAGTGTTACAGTGTTATAATAGATCAACCAACAACCCAGTGTTATAGTGTTATATAATGCATCAACCAACAACTCAGTGTTATAGTGTTATATAATGCATCAACCAACAACTCAGTGTTACAGTGTTATAACAGATCAACCAACAACTCAGTGTTATAGTGTTATATAATGCATCAACCAACAACTCAGTGTTATAGTGTTATAATAGATCAACCAACAACCCAGTGTTATAGTGTTATATAATGCATCAACCAACAACTCAGTGTTATAGTGTTATATAATGCATCAACCAACAACTCAGTGTTACAGTGTTATATAATGCATCAACCAACAACTCAGTGTTATAGTGTTATAATAGATCAACCAACAACTCAGTGTTATAGTGTTATAATGCATCAACCAACAACTCAGTGTTACAGTGTTATAATGCATCAACCAACAACTCAGTGTTATAGTGTTATATAATGCATCAACCAACAACTCAGTGTTACAGTGTTATAATAGATCAACCAACAACTCAGTGTTATAGTGTTATATAATGCATCAACCAACAACTCAGTGTTACAGTATTATAACAGATCAACCAACAACCCAGTGTTATAGTGTTATATAATGCATCAACCAACAACTCAGTGTTACAGTGTTATAATAGATCAACCAACAACCCAGTGTTATAGTGTTATATAATGCATCAACCAACAACTCAGTGTTATAGTGTTATATAATGCATCAACCAACAACTCAGTGTTATAGTGTTATATAATGCATCAACCAACAACTCAGTGTTACAGTGTTATAACAGATCAACCAACAACTCAGTGTTATAGTGTTATATAATGCATCAACCAACAACTCAGTGTTATAGTGTTATATAATGCATCAACCAACAACTCAGTGTTATAGTGTTATATAATGCATCAACCAACAACTCAGTGTTATAGTGTTATATAATGCATCAACCAACAACTCAGTGTTACAGTGTTATAATAGATCAACCAACAACTCAGTGTTATAGTGTTATATAATGCATCAACCAACAACTCAGTGTTATAGTGTTATATAATGCATCAACCAACAACTCAGTGTTATAGTGTTATATAATGCATCAACCAACAACTCAGTGTTATAGTGTTATATAATGCATCAACCAACAACTCAGTGTTATAGTGTTATATAATGCATCAACCAACAACTCAGTGTTATAGTGTTATATAATGCATCAACCAACAACTCAGTGTTATAGTGTTATATAATGCATCAACCAACAACTCAGTGTTATAGTGTTATATAATGCATCAACCAACAACTCAGTGTTACAGTATTATAACAGATCAACCAACAACTCAGTGTTATAGTGTTATATAATGCATCAACCAACAACTCAGTGTTATAGTGTTATATAATGCATCAACCAACAACTCAGTGTTATAGTGTTATATAATGCATCAACCAACAACTCAGTGTTATAGTGTTATATAATGCATCAACCAACAACTCAGTGTTATAGTGTTATATAATGCATCAACCAACAACTCAGTGTTATAGTGTTATATAATGCATCAACCAACAACCCAGTGTTATAGTGTTATATAATGCATCAACCAACAACTCAGTGTTATAGTGTTATATAATGCATCAACCAACAACTCAGTGTTATAGTGTTATATAATGCATCAACCAACAACTCAGTGTTACAGTATTATAACAGATCAACCAACAACTCAGTGTTATAGTGTTATATAATGCATCAACCAACAACTCAGTGTTATAGTGTTATATAATGCATCAACCAACAACTCAGTGTTACAGTGTTATATAATGCATCAACCAACAACTCAGTGTTATAGTGTTATATAATGCATCAACCAACAACTCAGTGTTACAGTGTTATATAATGCATCAACCAACAACTCAGTGTTACAGTGTTATAACAGATCAACCAACAACTCAGTGTTATAGTGTTATATAATGCATCAACCAACAACTCAGTGTTATAGTGTTATATAATGCATCAACCAACAACTCAGTGTTATAGTGTTATATAATGCATCAACCAACAACTCAGTGTTACAGTATTATAACAGATCAACCAACAACCCAGTGTTATAGTGTTATATAATGCATCAACCAACAACTCAGTGTTACAGTATTATAACAGATCAACCAACAACCCAGTGTTATAGTGTTATATAATGCATCAACCAACAACTCAGTGTTACAGGGTTATAATAGATCAACCAACAACCCAGTGTTATAGTGTTATATAATGCATCAACCAACAACTCAGTGTTATAGTGTTATATAATGCATCAACCAACAACTCAGTGTTATAGTGTTATATAATGCATCAACCAACAACTCAGTGTTACAGTGTTATAACAGATCAACCAACAACTCAGTGTTATAGTGTTATATAATGCATCAACCAACAACTCAGTGTTATAGTGTTATATAATGCATCAACCAACAACTCAGTGTTACAGTGTTATATAATGCATCAACCAACAACTCAGTGTTATAGTGTTATATAATGCATCAACCAACAACTCAGTGTTACAGTGTTATAATAGATCAACCAACAACCCAGTGTTATAGTGTTATAATGCATCAACCAACAACTCAGTGTTATAGTGTTATATAATGCATCAACCAACAACTCAGTGTTATAGTGTTATATAATGCATCAACCAACAACTCAGTGTTATAGTGTTATATAATGCATCAACCAACAACTCAGTGTTATAGTGTTATATAATGCATCAACCAACAACTCAGTGTTATAGTGTTATATAATGCATCAACCAACAACTCAGTGTTATAGTGTTATATAATGCATCAACCAACAACTCAGTGTTATAGTGTTATATAATGCATCAACCAACAACTCAGTGTTACAGTATTATAACAGATCAACCAACAACTCAGTGTTATAGTGTTATATAATGCATCAACCAACAACTCAGTGTTATAGTGTTATATAATGCATCAACCAACAACTCAGTGTTATAGTGTTATATAATGCATCAACCAACAACTCAGTGTTATAGTGTTATATAATACATCAACCAACAACTCAGTGTTACAGTGATATAATGCATCAACCAACAACTCAGTGTTACAGTGTTATATAATGCATCAACCAACAACTCAGTGTTATAGTGTTATATAATGCAACAACCAACAACTCAGTGTTATAGTGTTATATAATGCATCAACCAACAACTCAGTGTTACAGTGTTATATAATGCATCAACCAACAACTCAGTGTTACAGTATTATAACAGATCAACCAACAACTCAGTGTTATAGTGTTATATAATGCATCAACCAACAACTCAGTGTTATAGTGTTATATAATGCATCAACCAACAACTCAGTGTTATAGTGTTATATAATGCATCAACCAACAACTCAGTGTTATAGTGTTATATAATGCATCAACCAACAACTCAGTGTTATAGTGTTATATAATGCATCAACCAACAACTCAGTGTTATAGTGTTATATAATGCATCAACCAACAACTCAGTGTTACAGTGTTATAATAGATCAACCAACAACTCAGTGTTACAGTGTTATAATAAATCAACCAACAACTCAGTGTTACAGTGTTATAATAGATCAACCAACAACTCAGTGTTACAGGGTTATAATAAATCAACCAACAACTCAGTGTTACAGTGTTATAATAGATCAACCAACAACTCAGTGTTACAGTGTTATAATGCATCAACCAACAACTCAGTGTTATAGTGTTATAATAGATCAACCAACAACTCAGTGTTACAGTGTTATAATGCATCAACCAACAACTCAGTGTTACAGTGTTATAATGCATCAACCAACAACTCAGTGTTATAGTGTTATAATAGATCAACCAACAACTCAGTGTTACAGTGTTATAATAAATCAACCAACAACTCAGTGTTACAGTGTTATAATAGATCAACCAACAACTCAGTGTTACAGTGTTATAATAGATCAACCAACAACTCAGTGTTACAGGGTTATAATAAATCAACCAACAACTCAGTGTTACAGTGTTATAATAGATCAACCAACAACTCAGTGTTACAGTGTTATAATAGATCAACCAACAACTCAGTGTTACAGTGTTATAATAGATCAATCAACAACTCAGTGTTACAGTGTTATAATAGATCAACCAACAACTCAGTGTTACAGTGTTATAATAGATCAACCAACAACTCAGTGTTACAGTGCTATAATAGATCAACCAACAACTCAGTGTTACAGTGTTATAATAAATCAACCAACAACTCAGTGTTACAGTGCTATAATAGATCAACCAACAGCTCAGTGTTACAGGGTTATAATAAATCAACCAACAACTCAGTGTTACAGTGCTATAATAGATCAACCAACAACTCAGTGTTATAGTGTTATATAATGCATCAACCAACAACTCAGTGTTACAGTGTTATAATAGATCAACCAACAACTCAGTGTTACAGTGTTATAATAGATCAACCAACAACTCAGTGTTACAGGGTTATAATAAATCAACCAACAACTCAGTGTTACAGGGTTATAATAAATGAACCAACAACTCAGTGTTACAGTGCTATAATAAATCAACCAACAACTCAGTGTTACAGTGTTATAATAGATCAACCAACAACTCAGTGTTACATGGTTATAATAAATCAACCAACAACTCAGTGTTACAGTGTTATAATAAATCAACCAACAACTCAGTGTTACAGGGTTATAATAAATCAACCAACAACTCATTGTTACAGTGTTATAATAAATCAACCAACAACTCAGTGTTACAGTGTTATAATAGATCAACCGACAACTCAGTGTTATAATAGATCAAACAACAACTCAGTGTTACAGTGTTATAATAGATCAACCAACAACCCAGTGTTACAGTGTTATAATAGATCAACCAACAACCCAGTGTTACAGTGCTATAATAGATCAACCAACAACTCAGTGTTACAGTGTTATAATAGATCAACCAACAACTCAGTGTTACAGTGTTATAATACATCAACCAACAACTCAGTGTTACAGTGTTATAATAAATCAACCAACAACTCAGTGTTACAGTGTTATAATAGATCAACCAACAACTCAGTGTTACAGTGTTATAATAGATCAACCAACAACTCAGTGTTACAGTGTTATAATACATCAACCAACAACTCAGTGTTACAGTGTTATAATACATCAACCAACAACTCAGTGTTACAGTGTTATAATAGATCAACCAACAACTCAGTGTTACAGTGTTATATAATGCATCAACCAACAACTCAGTGTTATAGTGTTATATAATGCATCAACCAACAACTCAGTGTTACAGTGTTATATAATGCATCAACCAACAACTCAGTGTTATAGTGTTATATAATGCATCAACCAACAACTCAGTGTTATAATGTTATAATAGATCAACCAACAACTCAGTGTTACAGTGTTATAATGCATCAACCAACAACTCAGTGTTACAGGGTTATAATAAATCAACCAACAACTCAGTGTTACAGTGTTATAATAGATCAACCAACAACTCAGTGTTACAGTGTTATAATAGATCAACCAACAACTCAGTGTTACAGTGTTATAATAGATCAACCAACAACTCAGTGTTACAGTGTTATAATAAATCAACCAACAACTCAGTGTTATAGTGTTATATAATGCATCAACCAACAACTCAGTGTTACAGGGTTATAATAAATCAACCAACAACTCAGTGTTACAGTGTTATAATAGATCAACCAACAACTCAGTGTTACAGTGTTATAATAGATCAATCAACAACTCAGTGTTACAGGGTTATAATAGATCAACCAACAACCCAGTGTTACAGTGTTATAATAGATCAACCAACAACTCAGTGTTACAGTGTTATAATAAATCAACCAACAACTCAGTGTTACAGTGTTATAATAGATCAACCAACAACTCAGTGTTACAGTGTTATAATAAATCAACCAACAACTCAGTGTTACAGTGTTATAATAGATCAATCAACAACTCAGTGTTACAGGGTTATAATAGATCAACCAACAACCCAGTGTTACAGTGTTATAATAGATCAACCAACAACTCAGTGTTACAGTGTTATAATAAATCAACCAACAACTCAGTGTTACAGTGTTATAATAAATCAACCAACAACTCAGTGTTACAGTGTTATAATAGATCAACCAACAACCCAGTGTTACAGTGTTATAATAGATCAACCAACAACTCAGTGTTACAGTTCTATAATAGATCAACCAACAACTCGGTGTTACAGTGCTATAATAGATCAACCAACAACTCAGTGTTACAGTGTTATAATAAATCAACCAACAACTCAGTGTTACAGGGTTATAATAAATCAACCAACAACTCAGTGTTACAGGGTTATAATAGATCAACCAACAACTCAGTGTTACAGTGCTATAATAGATCAACTAACAACTCAGTGTTACAGTGCTATAATAAATCAACCAACAACTCAGTGTTACAGTGTTATAATAGATCAACCAACAACTCAGTGTTACATGGTTATAATAAATCAACCAACAACCCAGTGTTACAGTGCTATAATAGATCAACCAACAACTCAGTGTTACAGTGTTATAATAAATCAACCAACAACTCAGTGTTACAGTGTTATAATAAATAAACCAACAACTCAGTGTTACAGTGCTATAATAGATCAACCAACAACTCAGTGTTACAGTGTTATAATAGATCAACCAACAACTCAGTGTTACAGTGCTATAATAGATCAACCAACAACTCAGTGTTACAGTGTTATAATAAATCAAACAACAACTCAGTGTTACAGTGTTACAATAGATCAACCGACAACTCAGTGTTATAATAGATCAAACAACAACTCAGTGTTACAGTGTTATAATAGATCAACCAACAACCCAGTGTTACAGTGTTATAATAGATCAACCAACAACCCAGTGTTACAGTGCTATAATAGATCAACCAACAACTCAGTGTTACAGTGCTATAATAGATCAACCAACAACTCAGTGTTACATGGTTATAATAAATCAACCAACAACCCAGTGTTACAGTGCTATAATAGATCAACCAACAACTCAGTGTTACAGTGTTATAATAAATCAACCAACAACTCAGTGTTACAGTGTTATAATAAATAAACCAACAACTCAGTGTTACAGTGCTATAATAGATCAACCAACAACTCAGTGTTACAGTGTTATAATAGATCAACCAACAACTCAGTGTTACAGTGCTATAATAGATCAACCAACAACTCAGTGTTACAGTGTTATAATAAATCAAACAACAACTCAGTGTTACAGTGTTACAATAGATCAACCGACAACTCAGTGTTATAATAGATCAAACAACAACTCAGTGTTACAGTGTTATAATAGATCAACCAACAACCCAGTGTTACAGGGTTATAATAGATCAACCAACAACCCAGTGTTACAGTGTTATAATAGATCAACCAACAACTCAGTGTTACAGTGTTATAATAAATCAACCAACAACTCAGTGTTACAGTGTTATAATAGATCAACCAACAACTCAGTGTTACAGTGTTATAATAAATCAAACAACAACTCAGTGTTACAGTGTTATAATAGATCAACCAACAACTCAGTGTTACAGTGTTATAATAGATCAACCAACAACTCAGTGTTACAGGGTTATAATAAATCAACCAACAACTCAGTGTTACAGTGTTATAATAGATCAACCAACAACTCAGTGTTACAGTGTTATAATAGATCAACCGACAACTCAGTGTTATAATAGATCAAACAACAACTCAGTGTTACAGTGTTATAATAGATCAACCAACAACCCAGTGTTACAGTGTTATAATAGATCAACCAACAACCCAGTGTTACAGTGTTATAATAGATCAACCGACAACTCAGTGCTATAATAGATCAACCAACAACTCAGTGTTACAGTGTTATAATAGATCAACCAACAACTCAGTGTTACAGTGTTATAATAAATCAACCAACAACTCAGTGTTACAGTGTTATAATAGATCAACCAACAACTCAGTGTTACAGTGCTATAATAGATCAACCAACAACTCAGTGTTACAGTGTTATAATAGATCAACCAACAACTCAGTGTTACAGTGCTATAATAGATCAACCAACAACTCAGTGTTACAGTGTTATAATAAATCAACCAACAACTCAGTGTTACAGTGCTATAATAGATCAACCAACAGCTCAGTGTTACAGTGCTATAATAGATCAACCAACAACTCAGTGTTACACTGTTATATTAAATCAACCAACAACTCAGTGTTACAGTGTTATAATAAATCAACCAACAACTCAGTGTTACAGTGCTATAATAGATCAACCAACAACTCAGAGTTACAGGGTTATAATAAATCAACCAACAACTCAGTGTTACAGTGTTATAATAAATCAACCAACAACTCAGTGTTACATGGTTATAATAAATCAAGCAACAGCTCAGAGTTACAGGGTTATAATAAATCAACCAACAACTCAGTGTTACAGTGCTATAATAGATCAACCAACAACTCAGTGTTACAGTGCTATAATAGATCAACCAACCACTCAGTGTTACAGTGTTATAATACATCAACCAACAACTCAGTGTTACAGTGCTATAATAAATCAACCAACAACTCAGTGTTACAGTGCTATAATAGATCAACCAACAACTCAGTGTTACATGGTTATAATAAATCAACCAACAACTCAGTGTTACAGTGTTATAATAAATCAACCAACAACTCAGTGTTACAGTGCTATAATAGATCAACCAACAACTCAGTGTTACAGGGTTATAATAGATCAACCAACAACCCAGTGTTACAGTGTTATAATAGATCAACCAACAACTCAGTGTTACAGTGCTATAATAGATCAACCAACCACTCAGTGTTACAGTGTTATAATACATCAACCAACAACTCAGTGTTACAGTGCTATAATAGATCAACCAACAACTCAGTGTTACAGGGTTATAATAGATCAACCAACAACCCAGTGTTACAGTGCTATAATAAATCAACCAACAACTCAGTGTTACATGGTTATAATAAATCAACCAACAGCTCAGAGTTACAGGGTTATAATAAATCAACCAACAACTTAGTGTTACAGTGCTATAATAGATCAACCAACAACTCAGTGTTACAGTGCTATAATAGATCAACCAACCACTCAGTGTTACAGTGTTATAATACATCAACCAACAACTCAGTGTTACAGTGCTATAATAAATCAACCAACAACTCAGTGTTACAGTGCTATAATAGATCAACCAACAACTCAGTGTTACAGTGTTATAATAAATCAACCAACAACTCAGTGTTACAGTGTTATAATAGATCAACCAACAACTCAGTGTTACAGGGTTATAATAAATCAACCAACAACTCAGTGTTACAGTGTTATAATAGATCAACCAACAACTCAGTGTTACAGGGTTATAATAAATCAACCAACAACTCAGTGTTACAGTGTTATAATAGATCAACCAACAACTCAGTGTTACAGTGTTATAATAGATCAACCAACAACTCAGTGTTACAGGGTTATAATAGATCAACCAACAACTCAGTGTTACAGTGTTATAATAGATCAACCAACAACTCAGTGTTACAGTGCTATAATAGATCAACCAACAACTCAGTGTTACAGTGTTATAATAGATCAACCAACAACTCAGTGTTACAGTGCTATAATAGATCAACCAACAACTCAGTGTTACAGTGTTATAATAAATCAACCAACAACTCAGTGTTACAGTGTTATAATAGATCAACCAACAACTCAGTGTTACAGTGTTATAATAGATCAACCAACAACTCAGTGTTACAGTGTTATAATAGATCAACCAACAACTCAGTGTTACAGTGTTATAATAGATCAACCAACAACTCAGTGTTACAGTGTTATAATAGATCAACCAACAACTCAGTGTTACAGTGTTATAATGCATCAACCAACAACTCAGTGTTACAGGGTTATAATAAATGAACCAACAACTCAGTGTTACAGTGCTATAATAGATCAACCAACAACTCAGTGTTACAGTGCTATAATAGATGAACCAACACCTCAGTGTTACAGTGTTAAAAACGATCAACCTCTGTGATATAATTGACATAGACGTACAGTAGAAAACACCAGGCCTGATCCAGACAGGTTGAAGACTCAGTCATCCCCGTTATATGTTTATCTCGTTTACATTCCCAGATGTGTGTCAGGTAGTGCCATCAGTAATCCAACCATGGGCAAAAACAAACTATCAAAAACAACGAAAAGTGACTTCTTTTTTTATGTTGGCTGAGTAACGCCAAGTGTTTCTGGATATTTGGAGGCACGCAGGCCAACTCTTACTCAGTTGTTGTAGAATGCTTATTACGCCTACCATTGCTGCATAGTCACTAACAGTATAGGGTACTGTTATTTAAAGATATTTATTGAGGATGAAAGTTGTTTTCTAGTGCCTTCAAAGCTCACCACTGATGACAGTTGGTGTGAACTGTAAAGCCTCTGTCTTCAAAAGCTCCACAAATGAATAGCGTTTTGCTGATATGTGCAGATTTCCCATGATGGTTGAAATGGCTCTGAGCCTTATGTCTTTAATAAAGGAAGAAATACACATTAACCTACTAATTAGTTTTTTATTTTAATGGCTAGTATTTTTCACATACATTAAATCCATGTGTGTAATTCCTTGGTGTCTAAGACGTTGGGGGAAGGGGGGGTTCTGAGCTGACATATGGAATTGTTTTAAGAAGGTCATACTATGGATCATTTAGCTATTGGATTTAGAATTTAGGACCCCTTTAGGTATAAATATATATATATTTCCATTTGTTTTTAAAACCAGTACCGGTTTCCTTCAGATTAGTCCTGTGACACCTGTGGGGGTCGTAGAGCTAAACGGAGAATACCACCGTGTTCACGAGAGTCTCCCCTTTCCAGGTGTAGTTTTTAGGTCTAACTGTTCGGACAGTAAAGACGTTTTCGTGAGAAGACACTGGCGACACTGGGGAATGCGGTGGGTATCTCTAGCTTAAACTGACGGATTTTGAAGGGGATTATTTTGTTACGTAGACTAATGGAACGGACTATGATATTTGAGTGTGTGAGTATGTATGTGTGTGCTTTTTTCTGCTTTTCTGACTAGTTGTCCTGCCTTCACAGTCTACCAACCTTGTGTCAAAACAGCCTTGTGGGTGCATAGCTCCACATTGCTGACAGCCACACTATTCCCCAGGAAGTCTCAACTACCCCAGGTGGATTCCGTTTCTGTGCTCAGTCCATCCAATGTTGTGTTCTGGATACCTCTAACTGCAGTGTATAATACTGTATATGCTGTAATACCCATTTCAGACAAAATATGCAGTATATAACCTGTAAAAAAATATAAGGTACACCCTCAGAAAAAAATGTGCTATTTAGAACCTAAAATGGTTCTTCAGCTGTCCCCATAGGAAAACCCTTTGAAAAAAACTTTTTTTCCCCCAGAACCTTTGGGGGTTCTACATGGAACTCTTTCCACAGAGGGTTCTACATGGAACCCAAAAGGGTGCTCCTATTGGAACCCTTTGTTCTAAGAGTTCCATGTTTATATGACCCCTTTCAAACAGCCCCTTATTTACTACTTTCTTGTAGGTTTGCATTTCAAATTAGGGAGGTGTTAAACAATGGACGTTTTAGTGAATTTACCTGCAAAAGAAGCTGAGAACCATTCACACAGACCCAATAGTCGTATTTTAGTTACAGGGCCTGTGAAAATGCAGGAATCATGGCTAGGTCTTTAGGTGGCTTTTAATTTACCATGCTTTTTACCCCCTATCCACTACATTGAGATATATCAAGAAGCAGGCAATTTTGTTTTTTTTACTAGGCAAGTCAGTTAAGAACAAATTCTTATTTTCAATGACAGCCTAGGAACAGTGGGTTTACTGCCTGTTCAGGGGCAGAACGACAGATTCGTACCTCGTCAGCTCAGGGATTCAAACCTGCAACCTCTCGGTTACTAGTCCAATGCTCTAACCACTAGGCTACCCTGCCGCCTGGAAAAAGTAGCAGCCTTTCTAAATGAGTGTAATTTTGGTCTGTGTATGAAAGGGGTAACGAATGTGAACAATGGTTGATGCACCGGATGGTTTGCATAGTTATTATATTTTCTTGGAGTGGGGGAGAAGGGGGAGAAAGAAAGAGAAAGGGAGAGAGAGAGAGAGAGAGAGAGAGAGAGACTCATGAGATGATGGCCCATCTGTTTTAAGTTACTGAGTCCCCCTCTTCAATACTCCCAGTCGATATACACATCGTAAGAAGGAATTCCCCTAGACCACACCCACAAATTGGGGAAAGCAAACATGATTTTTTTTGTCACACTGTAAGTATATTGGTCTCTCTTTCCCATTGACCCCTATTGCAAAAGGGACAATTGTTTGTTATGCAGAAATAACAAATGCCAAAAAGCTGCTGTGTTGTCCAATGTACATGTAACCAGGTCAAAAATCTCGACCTACGGTTCACAATGCTCCCACATAGGAAAATGGAGCCCGTTGGAAGAGTCTTGTGGCTTCAGGTTATTCGGTGTGGGAGAGTCAGGGAATTGTGGAGACCCGGTGTCCAAGTAGACAACACGTAGATATGTGTGTAGAAAACACTTAATCACAGGTAAGACATTTAACTTGTTTAGTACAGTCTGTTTATAACTCCACTCACTACTTGTAGCTGTATAGTCCGTTTGTTTGTGTTGTTGGTCTTGGCTAGCTTAATGTTCTGGTTGGTAGCTAGCTAGCATTCACTCACGTGGCTACTAGCGCAGTCATGAAAAGGGGCATGAGGGAAGCCCTACATTATCAAGTTTTTCCAAGTAGTGAGAACGATCAGGAGCAGGCAATGATGAAAAGTAATCTTTAGAGATGTTGTACTTTTCTTAAATGTAGTTTTGTTATTGACTAATACAGTACAAGCATAAGACAATAATACGTTGTAGCTGTCAGCCGATGGGGTAACCAAAGTAACCATAGGTTGTTTTCCCCGAGGGCGGGTGGGCCGTGATATTTTACCTAATACCGACTGGGACTATAAGAACCGCATGATGTCAATAATATGTCCCATTCTAGAACCTTAGCATCACTTAAATTCAAACTGTCATGTATTGTTCTGGCAGAGAAACATTCCAGACATCTTGATCAGTTTGAAATGATGTTTTGTTGATTAAGGGTTACCACAATGTGTACCACTGATTTGGCCAATGGGAATCCGGCCCAATAGATCTTGACAAACTGATGACAAACTGACATCTCTTCTTCATAACAAGAGCAGGGGCTTAATGGTGTCCGATTCCCAGTTCAGTTCATACAACTAAAAAGAACATCTTAAAATACAGAATTCGGAAAAACCTACTTATACTCTATCGATGTCTTAATTGTCGCTCTGCTTATGTTCCAGGTCTCTCCTCCTCTTAATCTCTCGTCTTCATAATGTTCATTTCAAGGATGTTTTCCCACATTTCCCCTCCAAAGCTTCCAGATTTATAATCACCATTGAGACGCAAATGTTCAAATATTGAACTTCATACCAGAACAGAGCTAAACCAAACAAGCTTGACATTTTCTGCTCTCCTTTCTTGTTAAGAAAGCAGATTTATAGTGAGTTCCTGCATAGTGGCATGAAAGTTAGGGGAGTCTCTCTTTCTCTTCCGGATGATCCACTAAAATGGCACCCTATTCCCTATATAGTGCACTACCTTTTACTTGGGCCCATAGCGATATTTTTAAAAGTAGTGCACTATGTTAGGCATAGGGTGTCATTTGGGATTTAGATTTAGATTATTTTTGACATTCCCATCTCCTGGCTGAGTTCACCCAATCCAGGCAACTTTCCAGGTGTCCAAACGGGGCCTTGAATTTGACGAACCATGGAAAAGGTCACGCATTCCAGACTACTCTCTCAGGGGGGAAAAGGAGTCCACACCTTCACAGAAACGCGTATAGCATACCCCTTTCAAATCTGACAACAATTATGGCATGAGTTTCAGCAAATTATTATGCCAAAATCGATCTGGTAAAACTCTTCACTGGTTCTGCTCAGCCTGGAGTTCATCATGACAGAGATGTGTATTAGGAGCCCTGAAAATAGGAACTGGTCTAGAATGACATGAAACACATAAGCCTTCACACAAGCCTGGCATACACTACCGCCATAAATAAATAAATAAACACAAATGCAAAAGATTTAATTGATTGTTGTGAATATGTGATTTTACTAATTGTGCTGTTGAACACTGGAAACAAGAAAATCTATTAAATGGGGGATGATGCCAAGATGGAGACTGCTGCTGGAATGTTTCAAAATGTTTGGTGATTGCTGTAATTACTGAGGCCTGATTTCTGGACCCGGAGTTCCAATTGAGTGTTCAAGGGGAAATAAAATAAAACCTTTACTTTCTTCAACTGCTTCTATAGGAACCGGGTGTACATTGTAAAGATGTGGTTGCCGACAGAGCCATAGAGCAATATTCTCCACAGTACTGTAGCTGTGATACAGTACACTATAAGCTTGGTAGTCAAACACGTTATGGTGAAATCCTGTGTGGAATGGTTAATTAGGGATTTATTTTGTCATCTGGATTTTTAATCAGTCTTGCTGTCTCCATGTAAGTTGTAAGAAATAATTCAGCTATTTTCAACTTTAAGCACAGTGAAACTTCATATTGTACCAATAAAGTTTTGTCATTTAGAATGTCCATTGTTTGTTAATGTTTTCCCATAATAGCAAACAGGTGGGATTGACTCACTACTTACACAATAAGGTCATATTAACTGTATAAAGTTACACGTTTTGAATAGACAATAAAAATGGGGTCATACAATTACGTTATTTTGTGACATGGTAAAAAGAAAAGTCACCCATCTTAGTCACTCTGTGATGGAAAGATTATTTCACTGTTAAAAAGGACAGTAATTCTTCTAGTGTATTACACAATATTCAATCATCTAAAACAAGTAGAGTAAAGTTGGTTTTGGGAAACCATACTGGACAAGTATTTGTGTTAACCACAAACTAGATTAAGGGCCGGTTTTCCCCAGCCTTTCCCAGACTTAATCCTAGTCCTGGACAAATAAGCCTCCTCCATGAAGAACGCTGATACTTTAAGAGGACCTCATGTTATATTGTGTTCTTAGGCCCCAAAACCACTCTTTTTTTCTTAGAAAATTGCTTGAATTTGCACATGATTTCATCATGCACTAGCACAGAGACATGTTGAACGGAGCCAGCCCAGGCCCTCTCCGTTGGCGTATGACTTCATATAACTCTGTAATCACACATCAACTAAATCTATCATTGTTCTTGCTTTCGGGAAAATCACCTAAATACCAAATCAATAACACATTCGAATGATCACATATTTGAAATGTAATAAGTTTTAAAATCAATAATTGCTAATGACACAAGAAGGTTTTAAATAATGATGTTTGTGATGTCTCCATGTTTATATGGGAATAGTGTCCCTCCGGCTTCTAAACATACCTCTATGTCCTCCACTATGGCGCTAAAGAAGAGCCTTAAACCTCAAATCACCAAAATGTTGTCAACTGTCAGAAATCCCCTTTCTCCTTGGCCTGTGATTCACAGTGCCTGTAGTCTGCCTGGCCAATGGTCTGTTGGTCCACACACTTCCTAAAGACCTATCGTAATGTTGACTGAAGAAAAAGTGAGTGGGATTCTTTCATAGCCTGTCATGGCTGGCTATGTGGCTACTATACTACATTGTATAGTTGAAGTTCAAGTTGTATTACACCCAACTAGAAGGCAATATAAACAGAGCATTCAAATGGCATGGGCATATTGATACACAGACCATGTCTAGGCTAATATTATATATTTATACAGGCTGTACAAAATAAGCTTATTTTATTGTGCGAGTTCCGAGATCTTGAAATGTTACCTAAACAACAGCAGATACTTCTCCACCACACCAGACGAAGAGTTCCATGAACCGCTTCCCCGACGTCTAACTACGTCGGCTGCGTTTAAAGAAGGAAGATGGCAAACACTTTATTTAGGGATCGTATCACCTCTATATATTTTTCTCACAACAGTGCTTGTGTTAAAGATACTGGTCCCACTTTAAATGGAATATTTACTTAATAAGGCTTTCTTCATATGTACTAAATATTAAAAACATTAATAACTTAAAGTCTTTATAAAGTCTTCATATGTACTAAATACTAAAATACATGAACAACTTAAAGTCTTTCAAAAGTTAAGTACTACATATTTAAAGATGAAACCATTTATAGTAAAATGTATAATCTTCATTGATATCAAAATAAAAAAGACCAAAGTAAAATGCGATGATGAGATCAGTTGGAAGTTGGCACAGTCCTAAATGTGTCCGTGTCTAATTAATGTGAATGTTGTGCTTTCATCATGTCATCATATCATCACCCAGTGTGTCACATCTGTGGCACTGAGCTCATGGGAAGCTCCCTCCCTGGTATTGGCTGGCCATACAGCATGTTCGCCAGTTCCCTCGGCCGGCTACGGTCTGTGTGAGGGAACCAGCGAGCCCTCCCGATTCCTTTCTAGAGGTTTCTAAACCTGGCGGGGTCTACTGACGTCACACCGCCTCTCATCTGCCGATGTGTCGTATGCACTCTCTCATTTCCTCCACGACTTACGAACACCAATCTCTGCTGCCCGTGCTGTTGGTCTTGTTCCTGACGTCCAATTGGCTGATTTAAACAGCCTGCCTCGTCTAGAGCCCCAGACAGCACGGCCAGTCCCTCTCTAGCTGCCTGCCAAGGAGAGAAGGGTGTTACATTTTGGGAGAGAGTAGAGGAGCAGCAAGGCAGCGTGCCGAGCTCCCCCCGCCCCCATCCTCCCCTTTCCTCCCCCCTTGTTCCCCTCTCCTCTTCTCTCCTCCCCCTTCCCCCCTGCCCTCCCCTCTCCTCCCCCCTTCCTGCTGCTCCCCTATCCTCCCCCCTCCCCAATTTCTCCGACTGGGCAGCCTGCCCTCGCACTGTTATAGCACCATGTGACCAGGAAGTGTGGCTCCGATCCATTTCCTCTCCTGACTGAAGGGAAACATTGTAACAGAGTGGGACGGCTCTGTGCTCTATTACGTAGCGGGATAAAAATAACTAGCATATTTAAGGCTGCAGAGGAATCCCAGCGCAGGCATAGGGTGGACAGCCTGAGGCTCGGCAGGAGCTCTCCCTGCCTTTCTCTGCTTGTATCCCACCCTCGCTCTCTCTCTCTCTCTCTCCACACTCCGCTTTCCTCCTGCTCTCCCTCCCTAGCGGGGCCCTGCCTATGGAAGCTTGGCTGGGGCCTTGTAAACACACAGTTCCTTTTGTTTATTGTCTATTCCGTTTGCTTTGGCAATGTAAACATATGTTTCCCATGCCATTGAATTGAATTGAGACAGAGGAGCGCGGCCCAATGCAATGCTATGCACACCACCACACTGCCTGTCTGGTACTGCATGTTTTCAAACATGCCCACTGTTGTTGTTTTTTATTTTATGAACAGAAGCTCTAGCAAACAAGTCTGGAATTGTTTTGTGGAATGAATTGGCACATCCAAGTCTGTCTACCCATCTCCTCCAGCATTATGCTACGGTAGAGCACCTCTTGTTCTATACAGCCCAGTCCTGAGCATCGGTTCTAGACAAATTTGGCTGAAATGTTAAGCTTGCCTTTGCCTTCAAAATCTTCAGTTACTATCCATAAGATGTACTTCTCTCGATACTAAATGTTCATTCAAAATGTCAAAATTGCAGAACTGACAAGCAAGCATTAACTGTTTTGATTAATCCTTTTTAATCTCTTAATTACCCCGACAATAACTTCTACACACCTGACTGCAATGTCTGTGCGGAAATAAATAGACAGCAATCATAAACAGGAAAACGTTTATCATGTTTCTCTCATGTATTTCACTGATGCATTTTATCTTGGTACGTACCCACGCATTTCAATTATGTATTTCACTGCCATGTGGGACAAATAAAGTAAAGTAGACTTAGTTTGTGAGATGAGCTTTGAGTCCCTCACTGAGTTAACCAGCTTGTTCTTGTAAGGACTGGGAGAGGAGAAGCAAGTACAGGGAGTGAACATTTAATAAACAATGGACATCAAACAGAACACGGACAGCGTCTGGACAGGAGAAAACAATAACGACATCAATGCTGACACAGGGGAACAAACTGAGGAACAGACAGATATAGACAGGGCAATCAACAAAGTGAAGGAGTCCAGGTGAGTCCAATGAGCGTTGATGCGCATAATGATGGTGACAGGGGTGCGTAATGATTGGCCACCTGGTGCCCTCGAGCGCCAGAAGGGAAGCGGGAGCAGGCGTGACAGTTCTTCTACTTACACACAATGTCATAATAATATAATTCACACACTTAAAAAGACAATTAAAAACCAAACAACCCTACACGATTAGATGACACAACAGCAGACAGACACAGCAAATAAAATCACGTTAGAATTTTTGGGGGGAGTTGTTTGCTATTCTTAATAAACAGCAACAGGTATTAACAAAACTTGACTGAGTTTTCATTAAGGAAAGAATGAATGCAATTGTTTATTACTGTAAAGCATCTGGAAAGAGAGCAGTGAAAACCTCAATATCTGGAGTATGATCCTCTCGTCCTCATATTGACTTGAATGCTTTCCAAGTGGACTGAACTAGCTGGGGATGGAATGCTGCTGGAAACCATCAAAATCAAGACAACTACTCTGATTGGAGACAACAGCTGCCAAGCGCTCAGTGAGTTGTGCAAGAAGGTTTCTAAACTTTATTTACCCATCTTTATACACTTTACACTTATGTTTGTTGAATAACATATCAATAATTTGACATTAAGTACAACTGTGATGGGTATACAATTTTTACTTTCCAGTGACCAATCCGGTCGTAGCCTTTTTTAAATAGAAAATGTTCCTCTGAGATGAAATCCTGACAACCTTGAAGAATGTGGGGGTGGGGGTTCTGTTTGTCAACAACTTCGCAGTCCAATCCCAGGGGTAAGGACAAGTTATAGAAAGATAATTCCCATTTGAGGCCACAGTCAATCAGCCAATAGTGTGGGAGCCTAGCTTATAGGGCCCTAGAACCGTCATAACAATAGTTATGATAACACAGCCAGTCTCATCATGGGAAACTCTGTACATAGAGCCAAGAACAACACCTGAGAGACAACCCGCCTTGGAAATACTTTCAAGAGACTTTTGGAGTGGCTGCTGCAGGTAAGAGACTGTTGGAGCTGCTGCAGGTAAGAGACTGTTGGAGGTGCTGCTGTAGGTAAGAGACTGTTGGAGCTGCTGCAGGTAAGAGTCTGTTGGAGCTGCTGCTGCAGGTAAGAGACTGTTGGAGTGGCTGCTGCAGGTAAGAGACTGTTGTAGCTGCTGCAGGTAAGAGACTGTTGGAGCTGCTGCAGGTAAGAGTCTGTTGGAGCTGCTGCTGCAGGTAAGAGACTGTTGGAGTGGCTGCTGCAGGTAAGAGACTCTTGGAGCTGCTGCAGGTAAGAGACTGTTGGAGCTGCTGCAGGTAAGAGACTGTTTGAGTGGCTGCTGCAGGTAAGAGACTGTTTGAGTGGCTGCTGCAGGTAAGAGACTTTTGAAGTGGCTGCAGGTAAGAGACTGTTGGAGCTGCTGCAGGTAAGAGACTGTTGGAGCTGCTGCAGGTAAGAGACTGTTGGAGCTGCTGCAGGTAAGAGACTGTTGGAGCTGCTGCAGGTAAGAGACTCTTGGAGCTGCTGCAGGTAAGAGAGTATTGGAGCTGCTGCAGGTAAGAGACTGTTGGAGTGGCTGCTGCAGGTAAGAGACTGTTGGAGTGGCTGCTGCAGGTAAGAGACTGTTGGAGCTGCTGCAGGTAAGAGACTCTTGGAGCTGCTGCAGGTAAGAGACTGTTGGAGCTGCTGCAGGTAAGAGACTGTTTGAGTGGCTGCTGTAGGTAAGAGACTGTTGGAGCTGCTGCAGGTAAGAGACTGTTGGAGCTGCTGCTGCAGGTAAGAGACTGTTGGAGCTGCTGCTGCAGGTAAGAGACTGTTGGAGTGGCAGCTGCAGGTAAGAGACTGTTGGAGCTGCTGCAGGTAAGAGACTGTTGGAGCTGCTGCATGTAAGAGACTGTTGGAGCTGCTGCTGCAGGTAAGAGACTGTTGGAGTGGCTGCTGCAGGTAAGAGACTGTTGGAGCTGCTGCAGGTAAGAGACTGTTGGAGTGGCTGCTGCAGGTAAGAGACTGTTGGAGTGGCTGCTGCAGGTAAGAGACTGTTGGAGTGGCTGCTGCAGGTAAGAGACTGTTGGAGTGGCTGCTGCAGGTAAGAATACCTAGGATAGGGTAAGTAATCCTTCTCACCCCCCTAAAAATATTTAGATGCACTATTGTAAAGTGGCTGTTCCACTGGATGTCATAAGGTGTATGCACCAATTTGTAAGTCGCTCTGGATAAGAGCGTCTGCTAAATGACTTAAATGTAAATGTAATGTAAATGTAAGAGACTGTTGGAGCTGCTGCAGGTAAGAGACTGTTGGAGTGGCTGCTGCAGGTAAGAGACTGTTGGAGCTGCAGGTGCAGGTAAAAACTGGCAGCATACTTCATCCATTTATTGATTGGACCAATCCTAGTGGCAATTTAACATGAGAACACACGCACACATCTCACACCATCAGATGTGTCATTTAGGTCAATTATGAAAGACATGACACCTCCACAGTACTGAGTTTACATGATCAGTGTTGATGTACAAAAATATGAAGTCAGTTTTCCTCATCAGGTTCTTATGATCATTTCAGGTAGATATGATGTTTGGACAATGATAACTACATCCTCCTAAAGATTACGTGTATGGACATAGTAGACTATATTTAAAGTACCACAGCATTGTATTCTGGAGCACTATAACAGACAGGAAACTGCCAAAATAACGGAAACACTTGAGGAAATGAGAGATACAAAGTATAATGAAAGCAGGTGCTTCCACACAGGTGTGGTTCCTGAGTTAATTAAGCAATTAACATCCCATCATGCTTGGGGACATGTATAAAAATTCTGGACAGGCCATTATTTTGGCTACTATAGATATGGCCCTTATAGGATGACAATGTCCCCATCCACAAGGCACAAGTGGTCACTGAATGGGCATGAAGACAATGTAAACCATATGCCATGGCCGTCTCAACCCAATTGACCATTTATGGGAGATTCTGGAGCAGAGTTTTCCACCACCATTTGAAAAAACAGCAAATGATGGAATTTCTTGTGGAAAAAGGGGAAAAGGGGTGCCCCCAATAGAGTTCCAGAATCTATGCCAAGGTGCATTGAAGATGTTCTGGCTCGTAGTGGCCCAACGCCTTATTAAGACACTTTATGTTGGTGTTTCCTTTATTTTGGAAGTTACCTGTAGATCAGAGTTGATACTATACGCCTAATGTAAATACATAAATAAAGAAAATCGAATTAGTTTTGTTAGAACATCAATTAAGTTATTCATATATATTTTTGTTTTAATTAACCATTATAAAATGGCCTCATATAAGTACTAGTATGCTGACTACACTGGAATGGATAGCCAACTGTAAATAGAACCATGAATTGATAGGAGGTACACAATGCTCTTTCTCTCTCTCCCTCTCTCTCTGAGCCAACCACCTCAGAAAGAGTTCAAAGTGTCCTCTATACAAAGACATTGTCCTCCATCATAAAGAATATGGCCATGCTGACATAATCCCTTTGTGTTTTTAAACCTGCTGCAGGAAACAGCTATTCTTTTATTTAAAAAAGAAATTGTTTTAACTTATAACAAATACTTTCTCACCAACCAAAGTCAGGAGGTTCAGTCTATAAAATAGATATGTGATAGCTTCTGACAGTTGGCCTAGACTATATCCTTAGAAATATGTTGATAGTGGGAAAATAATACCTGCAAACTAAGTCAAACAATTGTTCTACAACTATCATATCATGTCTCTACATTGAAAGGTAGATATCATGTTCTGTAAATGTGGTAATGAAGACAACCAATGGGATACTTGTTGACATGGCCCAACCGACAAGATCCTGATGCAACAGGATTGGTGGGCCAGTAGTGTTTGCTCTCCATACAGGACTCTAAACTGATCGACGTCTAACTACGGGACAGACAAAACATTTATGTTGGCTTCCAGCTCTGATCAAACACTGACAGCCTCAGCCCTCTTCAAAAACAACATGAGAGTGGGTTCAGAGATCATGCTAGTTTATAAGTATTACTGGTGTTATATAAATAGATGTACATAGTCATCGACATTGAGTGTACAAAACATTGGGGTCACCTGCTCTTTCCATGACAGACTGAGCAGGTGAAAATCTATGGTGAAAACTATGATCCCTTATTAATGTCACTTGTTAAATCCACTTCAATCCGTGTAGATGAAGGGGAGGAGACAGGTTGAAGAAGGAGTTTTAAGCATTGAGACACAGATTGTGTGTGTGCGCCATTCAGAGGGTGAATGGGCAAGACAAAATATTTAAGTGCCTTTTAACGGGGTATGGTAGTAGGTGCCAGGCGCACTGGTATGTGTCAAGAACTACAACGCTGCTGGGTTTTTCACGCTCAACAGTTTCCTGTGTGTATCAAGAACGGTCCACCACCCAAAGGACATCTATAGCCAACTTGACACAACTGTGGGAAGTATTGGAGTCATGGGCCAGCATCCCTGTGAAACGCTTCCAACACCTTGTAGAGTCCATGCCCAGATTAATTGAGGCTGTTCTGAGGTTAAAAGGGGGTGCAACTTAATATTAGAAAGGTGTTCTTAATGTTTTGTACACTCAGTGTAGCATGTTGAGTATATAGTCATAATTGGAACTCAAACTGCCTATTCTATGGAAAGTTAACTGCCTATTCTATGGAAAGTTAACTGCCTATTCTATGGAAAGTTAACTGCCTATTCTATGGAAAGTTAACTGCCTATTCTATGGAAAGTTTACTGCCTATTCTATGGAAAGTTAACTGCCTATTCTATGGAAAGTTAACTGCCTATTCTATGGAAAGTTAACTGCCTATTCTATGGAAAGTTTACTGCCTATTCTATGGAAAGTTAACTGCCTATTCTATGGAAAGTTAACTGCCTATTCTATGGAAAGTTTACTGCCTATTCTATGGAAAGTTAACTGCCTATTCTATGGAAAGTTAACTGCCTATTCTATGGAAAGTTTACTGCCTATTCTATGGAAAGTTAACTGCCTATTCTATGGAAAGTTAACTGCCTATTCTATGGAAAGTTAACTGCCTATTCTATGGAAAGTTAACTGCCTATTCTATGGAAAGTTAACTGCCTATTCTATGGAAAGGACATTCATACAAAGCATGTTGTAATGCTGATCTCACATGAGGTTCAGAAATAATGTAATAATTTACTGTCCCACTCCTTCAATGATCACAAGACATGGTGTGAGACCTATGACCCCCTAAGGGAATGAGAAGTCATGGACACTTAGTTAACGTTAATCCTGAAGTGAGCCAATGCTTTTCTCATTTTATGATTACTTCATGTATAGGTTGATCATGCATATGGCCAAAATGTGGACACCCCTTCAAATTAGAGGATGTGGCTATTTTAGTCACACACGTTGCTGACAGGTGTATAAAATTGAGCACGCCGCCATGCAATCTCCATAGACAAACATTGGCAGCAGAATGGCCCGTACTGAAGAGCTCAGTGACTTTCAACGTGGCACCGTCATATGATGCCACCTTTCCTATATGTCAGTTCGTCAAATGTCAGCGCTGCTACAGCTGCCCGTCAACTGTAAGTGTTGTTATTGTGAAGTGGAAACGTATCGGTGCAACAACGGTATATATATACATATGTTGTTTAATTTTTTTCTTCACTTTTGCTAAAAACGCTCGGGCCCGCATGCCGCCTGTTGCCGAACCCTGGACAAGAGCGACATACCATCGAAAACGTACAGAAGAGGGGAGTGTCCCCGTTCCAGGTGAGCATTTGTTGTGTCTTCTATAGGAGTTACAATATCTGTGTCAATGAGTGCAGCTACAAGTCATTATTCCTATACTAACAAGCCTACTTTACATGCGCGCGTAAAACCTGTCCTTTAGAATTGCGTTGATCCGGTTTCCCTACATTAGCTCTTGATAAAAGGCAAACGGCATATAGGGCCTCCCTGTTGCCATCGCTCTGTTTTGTATGGATATAAACAGAAACAGTTTGAGTTTTTTTCTCTCTCTTTTTCAGCCCTGCACTCTCTTTGCTGTCGTCATGAACTGCACCTTCTTTTTTTCTAGCAGCGCGCGCAGTGTTGTTCCTGTCCTGCCTGGCTGTTGCTCAGCAACACGAAGGCGTGTCCACCAGCGATGATTTAAGCGGTAGGAAACCCTTGCCCGCTGTCACTTTGTCAGTTCAGTCTGTTCTCTAGTCCATGCATGGAAGTGGAATTGCTAAGGAGACGAGGGAATCCCCCTATAGTGTCGCCTCACTCCTGATGAATTTGCATCAACGTTATTACCAAGCTTGTTTTTTATCGGTCTCAGTCTGCCTGTTCCATTCGCTGCGTCCACAAGCATGGCTTGGAGTGAAGTATAGCGCCACATCATCTCGGACTGTCAACCCGTGAAGAATACACAACTGATGCTGTACAGCAAACGGTGTATTTACCAGAAGAAATTCATCAGAGGAACCAGGTAGGCCTATATTTTCATTGATGAGGTGCGGGCTTTTTTCAGTTTGACTATCCAGAATGTTGGGTTGCCATAATAAAGACATTGCGCTTGGATTTGATTCATTACGTTAGGCTATTCAGCGAAAACGAAAAGGATTGACGTTGATTTAAAAAATATATTTTTTGTTTATGCAGGCAACCCACCAAGTGACTTCGACAATATGGCATTGAGCGGGACGCTTTTGCCATCCATATCCACATTTGCAAGCGGCCCGAATGTCAAGAATAAATCCATGGGACATGCGAATTTAGTGAGTATGGTCTACTATATTAGCTATTTATATATCAACAGTCTGACTAGCCTAAATAGGACATTCTGCATGTTTAATGGTAGGTCAGCTCATAATCGGTTTTAATGTAGCCTATGTATTTTCTATGTAAATTCCTTTGCTTGACCTTATGTCATTGCCGCACTCCAGAATACCGCACCTCTGTTGGGGCGTGCACCAGCAAGTCGAATTTTCAGTGTGGCTACTAACTGAGTGGAAGGTAGCCTACTATAAGTGTTTAGATTGCAGTAGTGGCATCCTATTGCTTATTATAAGACAATTTGATTTAGGTTGTTGACTTATCTATTGCCAAATATATCATGAGAATATTTAATAGGCTATTAAATGTGACTATTTTAAGGATCTGAGGGTTCTTGTGTTTATATAGAAGCCTAACTAAAGTTCAACTAATCAATGCAGGTCTGGGATTACACACAAGAATATCTCCTGACACAATATTTTCTCAGATAGACGATACAGTTGACAAAGAATCATAGTTTTTATATATTTCCGTTAGATAGAGGGGGAATCTACAGGTAGCTAGCTGTATTTAACATTTGGCAATGGCATGTTATGACCTAAGACCTGTCTCAATGATTTAGCCAAGGGATATCCTATTAGATTATTCAAATTCCTAATTCTATGGAATGACTATGACCACAGGTGTCTTTCAGTCCTTGTGCTGTGTAGTAATGCGTTTCTCTTCCCTTCCCTAGAGATGGAAGGAGGATATCTCCACTGGCATGACCAAGAAAGAGCCTGAAGATCTGGACCTGCTAGACTATGACTTTATCCTGTCCAACACTATGCTACAACAGCAGGCTGAGGCCATGGCAGCAAGCGGGTCCCAGAACCTGTCCCCTTCCCCGGGCTCCTACTCCTCCTACCAGCTCCCCTCTCCCCAGGACTCTGCCCACAGTGACATGCTGTACACCATCCCTGACATCAGCGACGTGTCCCCCTCTGGGGGGTTCGTGGCCGAACTGATGAGGCCTGAATTGGACCCAGCATACCTCCACCCCACCAGCCTCCATGGCAAGTTTGTGGTGAAGACCACCATGGATATGGCAGAATACGGCCAAAGCATTAATGTGATTAGTAAGGCCGGTGTTGGTGTCAGTGCTGCCACGGACCCCTCCTCCTTGCCTTTTGTTTGTCATATGATAAAGCAGGAGAACCCCAGCATGTGCAACATCACCCAACCCATGGATCTCCACCTTGGGGGGGTGAACTCACACTCCCAGCCCAGAACTGGACAGAGGCCTCACCTCGACCCCCACGGTTTCTCCCCAGGGGGGTGTCCCATGACAGCCAGCAGGTCAGCTTCATCTCTGTCTCCAGACCACCACCCTTCCAGCCAGGTGTTATCCCACCCCCAGATCCCTCTACCTGGCCAGGGCTACCACCACAGCTCTCCGACAAGCTATTCGCCCTTCCCTCAACAGCCTGGGTCTCTACGGTACCAAGGTCAGTACAACTTCAATCTAAGTGTTTTTGACCAAGAGCTTTTTTTTCCACATTCATCATTTGCTGGTGCCTGACGTTGAGGTAAACTCTGAGGGGATGATGATGATGATGAAGCTCATCACTCCACCCTCTTCACCCCCGTCTAGAGCTTATGACCCCGGGCGGAGACTGTCTACCGGAGGAGCCCAAACCCAAACGCGGCCGGCGCTCCTGGCCCAGGAAGAGAATCGCAACACACACGTGTGACTACGCCGGCTGTGGGAAAACGTACACCAAGAGCTCCCACCTCAAAGCACATCACCGAACGCACACAGGTTGGTACACATGTTGGTTGTCTCATTGTTAAAACGCTGTTTCAAACAGTTCTATGAAGTCAGAACTTTAGGAAGCACTTTCTCTTTTTGTGTCAGACTTTATTTAAGGCATAGTTGGCCTACACCAACCTTTCAACCAGGTGTGTCGTTTTTCATTCCCATTGTACTTCTTAATTATGTGTGACAGTATTCATTACTGTAGTTTATGGTTTATTATGGAATGGTAGGCCTTTCTTGATTCACAGTAGGAAAACTTTGACATGGAATTTTACATTTTACATTGGAACATATGAACTGTAGTTTTCCTTGTTTGTACTTTTTCCTTGTATGTCTCCTTGTATGTCTCCTTGTGAGGAGACATATACATTTTAATGGCTGAAATAATCAAATGTATTGATTTTAACAGAACACTTTGTAATAGGCAGCAATGTGACCTTGTGTTTTAACTACTACAGATCTACATTGAGGATTTTATTTTTAAAATATATATATATATATATATATGGCTCTAGTAATTCCAGCTAATTTCCCTCTGAAGTAACACTCTATGTTCACCTATAACTCTTACCTTCCCTGCTACCCCAAGATGCTTGCCCCTGGCATAACGGCTGTTGTATTGCCAGCAGTAAATTACTCCACTGCATCATTATTGTGTGTGTGTGTGTGTGTGTGTGTGTGTGTGTGTGTGTGTGTGTGTGTGTGTGTGTGTGTGTGTGTGTGTGTGTGTGTGTGTGTGTGTGTGTGTGTGTGTGTGTGTGTGTGTGTGTGTGTGTGTGTGTGTGTGTGTGTGTGTGTGTGTGTGTGTGTGTGTGTGTGTGTGTGTGTGTGTGTGTGTGTGTGTGTGTGTGTGTGTGTGTGTGTGTGTGTGTGTGTGTGTGTGTGTGTGTGTGTGTGTGTGTGTGTGTGTGTGTGTGTGTGTGTGTGTGTGTGTGTGTGTGTGTGTGTGTGTGTGTGTGTGTGTGTGTGTGTGTGTGTGTGTGTGTGTGTGTGTGTGTGTGTGTGTGTGTGTGTGTGTGTGTGTGTGTGTGTGTGTGTGTGTGTGTGTGTGTGTGTGTGTGTGTGTGTGTGTGTGTGTGTGTGTGTGTGTGTGTGTGTGTGTGTGTGTGTGTGTGTGTGTGTGTGTGTGTGTGTGTGTGTGTGTGTGTGTGTGTGAGAGAGAGAGAAAAAAGCCCAGTTGGCATGAACAGGCAACAGCAGCAGGTTGATACTGATCCTGTTCAAATACAACCGCAGGTTAATTCGTTTACAATTTATGTACTGCAGGACAGGACCGACCTCTTTCTGTGGTGAGCAGAGTTTGGTCTGTTTTTACTCTAAGGAGAACAAACAGAATTCTAACACACCTCTCTCTGTCTCTCTGTGTGTGTATGTATTGTCATTACTAGGAGAGAAGCCTTATTGCTGTGACTGGGAGGGCTGCGGCTGGAAGTTTGCCCGTTCAGACGAGCTCACACGGCACTACAGGAAACACACGGGGCATCGCCCCTTCCAGTGTGCCAAGTGTGACAGGGCCTTCTCAAGGTCTGACCACTTGGCTCTACACATGAAGAGACACCTATGAGACACTCACTGGACACCGTGGACCAATACTAAAATACTATAAATATTATTAAACAGCGACCTGAACTTGTGACTTACAAATAAACATTGCCTTCTAGCCATCCATTGTCAAAGCACCAATACAAGCTATGTGTTTCCTGGTAGTGTTACACTCTCAAGGGTCCAACCCTATGACTAAAAGACTGTTCTTTGTCCATCTATGGGCTTGTGATCTGACAAGACCCCTCAGAACAACCTCTTTTGTGGGACAAAACTGGAATTTCTCATCTATTTATCGACAAAACCTGGAGGACTAGGTGCCAACGTATGACTGGAAATGTATTAGCAGAGAGTTACAGGGACAGCCCTAGCCACTAAGCGACCACCGTTTTTCTTTTATTGTCTGAAGATTATGATACATTTTCCTAAAATGTAAATTGCCTTTCACATACTAATGGGGGAGGAATCAGAAAGATCACATACTAATGGGGGAGGAATCAGAAAGCTCACATACTAATGGGGGAGGAATCAGAAAGATCACATACTAACGGGGGAGGAATCAGAAAGATCACATACTAACGGGGGAGGAATCAGAAAGATCACATACTAACGGGGGAGGAATCAGAAAGATCACATACTAATGGGGGAGGAATCAGAAAGATCACATACTAATGGGGGAGGAATCAGAAAGATCACATACTAACGGGGGAGGAATCAGAAAGATCACATACTAATGGGGGAGGAATCAGAAAGATCACATACTAATGGGGAGGAATCAGAAAGATCACATACTAATGGGGGAGGAATCAGAAAGATCACATACTAATGGGGGAGGAATCAGAAAGATCACTACTGGAATTATTTGCATTATAAGTCAACTTTCTCAGAGCAAGCTCAACTTGCCCGACTGCTATAAATGCCATACATTATCTGTCTTTCAGTAAAATAATGGGGAGGAACCAGAAAGATCAGTTTCAGGCTACTGGAAGTCTTAGCAGTTTGGTTGTTTTCACTGCAATAATGGGTCAAACTCAGAGCAGGCTCAACTTGCGCGACTGTTCAGTTCACTTGACCCTGGCCCTTAATGTCATTCCCCGTATCGGTTATCAGGGAAACAAGAACCTCGGACAGAACACAGACGGAACACATCCTAGAGGCCTTCTCCATTCAATCAGAAACAGTCCATTTTGTCTTTGTGAAGTTCATACTGTTCAACATACTGTATTAGACATTTATATTTATAATACTCTATTCTTCCAAGCCATTGCCTTCAGGTACACTTTAAATGTATATGTTACAGGATGGTGCTCCAAGACTTTACTATGTTAAAAGGTACCAAAGAATTTGAAAAAGAAAACCGATGAGAGTATAAAAGTGTGGTGGTCTTGTCTGTGAGTTTCCTGGAGATCTCTTTTCTTCCACAATTTGACTTTAATCAGGTGAATTACTTTGCTCCTCATTGGTGATGGCAATCTCTCAACGCGCTGTGGTCGCAAAGTGCAATAATGTTATATGAGACATTCATATTATTTTTTTAAAGAAATGAGTAACTCTGAACAAAGTTTTTTTTGTTTATAGACAAAATATGTTATATAATCTTGAATGTTGTACATTTGTAAATAAAATGCTTTTAAATGTTTTGTATTGTCTTTTACAACATAAAGAATAAAATATATTTGAAATGAACTTTTGGTGCACTGATCACTGCTGATTTTAGAGCACTGTTCTGTGAATTCTTCCATAATAGCATTTACCTGTACAGTGTTTTCATAAATGTATCGCTTATCTCATCTCTTAGCCATGTTAATCAAAATCAAGCTACATGATTATCTAGTTAAAATAAACAATATATTTTTGGATCGTCTATTTATGTAAATTAGAACACATTTTAATAATAATAATACATGCTTAAAGTAACTGCCCAGTGTTTCCAGATTTCTACGGGTTTAATGGTGTTATTTCCAAAACGTGGTAATTCAATCTGTGTTGGAATGGTGTGGGCGTACCAACAACAGAATGGTGTGGGCGTACCAACAACAGAATGGTGTGGGCGTACCAACAACAGAATGGTGTGGGCGTACCAACAACAGAATGGTGTGGGCTTACCAACAACAGAATGGTGTGGGCGTACCAACAACAGAATGGTGTGGGCGTACCAACAACAGAATGGTGTGGGCGTACCAACAACAGAATGGTGTGGGCACCAACAACAGAATGGTGTGGGCACCAACAACAGAATGGTGTGGGCGTACCAACAACAGAATGGTGTGGGCGTACCAACAACAGAATGGTGTGGGCGTACCAACAACAGAATGGTGTGGGCGTACCAACAACAGAATGGTGTGGGCGTACCAACAACAGAATGGTGTGGGCGTACCAACAACAGAATGGTGTGGGCTTACCAACAACAGAATGGTGTGGGCGTACCAACAACAGAATGGTGTGGGCGTACCAACAACAGAATGGTGTGGGCGTACCAACAACAGAATGGTGTGGGCGTACCAACAACAGAATGGTGTGGGCGTACCAACAACAGAATGGTGTGGGCGTACCAACAACAGAATGGTGTGGGCGTACCAACAACAGAATGGTGTGGGCGTACCAACAACAGAATGGTGTGGGCGTACCAACAACAGAATGGTGTGGGCGTACCAACAACAGAATGGTGTGGGCGTACCCTAACAACAGAATGGTGTGGGCGTACCCTAACAACAGAATGGTGTGGGCATACCAACAACAGAATGGTGTGGGCGTACCAACAACAGAATGGTGTGGGCGTACCAACAACAGAATGGTGTGGGCGTACCAACAACAGAATGGTGTGGGCGTACCAACAACAGAATGGTGTGGGCTTACCAACAACAGAATGGTGTGGGCGTACCAACAACAGAATGGTGTGGGCTTACCAACAACAGAATGGTGTGGGCGTACCAACAACAGAATGGTGTGGGCGTACCAACAACAGAATGGTGTGGGCTTACCAACAACAGAATGGTGTGGGCGTACCTAACAACAGAATGGTGTGGGCGTACCAACAACAGAATGGTGTGGGCGTACCAACAACAGAATGGTGTGGGCTTACCAACAACAGAATGGTGTGGGCTTACCAACAACAGAATGGTGTGGGCGTACCAACAACAGAATGGTGTGGGCGTACCAACAACAGAATGGTGTGGGCGTACCAACAACAGAATGGTGTGGGCGTACCAACAACAGAATGGTGTGGGCGTACCAACAACAGAATGGTGTGGGCGTACCAACAACAGAATGGTGTGGGCGTACCAACAACAGAATGGTGTGGGCGTACCAACAACAGAATGGTGTGGGCGTACCAACAACAGAATGGTGTGGGCTTACCAACAACAGAATGGTGTGGGCGTACCAACAACAGAATGGTGTGGGCGTACCAACAACAGAATGGTGTGGGCTTACCAACAACAGAATGGTGTGGGCGTACCAACAACAGAATGGTGTGGGCTTACCAACAACAGAATGGTGTGGGCGTACCAACAACAGAATGGTGTGGGCGTACCAACAACAGAATGGTGTGGGCGTACCAACAACAGAATGGTGTGGGCGTACCAACAACAGAATGGTGTGGGCTTACCAACAACAGAATGGTGTGGGCGTATCAACAACAGAATGGTGTGGGCTTACCAACAACAGAATGGTGTGGGCGTACCAACAACAGAATGGTGTGGGCGTACCAACAACAGAATGGTGTGGGCGTACCAACAACAGAATGGTGTGGGCGTACCAACAACAGAATGGTGTGGGCATACCAACAACAGAATGGTGTGGGCATGAATGGTGTGGGCGTACCAACAACAGAATGGTGTGGGCGTACCAACAACAGAATGGTGTGGGCTTACCAACAACAGAATGGTGTGGGCGTACCAACAACAGAATGGTGTGGGCGTACCAACAACAGAATGGTGTGGGCGTACCAACAACAGAATGGTGTGGGCTTACCAACAACAGAATGGTGTGGGCTTACCAACAACAGAATGGTGTGGGCGTACCAACAACAGAATGGTGTGGGCGTACCAACAACAGAATGGTGTGGGCGTACCAACAACAGAATGGTGTGGGCTTACCAACAACAGAATGGTGTGGGCTTACCAACAACAGAATGGTGTGGGCGTACCAACAACAGAATGGTGTGGGCTTACCAACAACAGAATGGTGTGGGCTTACCAACAACAGAATGGTGTGGGCGTACCAACAACAGAATGGTGTGGGCGTACCAACAACAGAATGGTGTGGGCGTACCAACAACAGAATGGTGTGGGCGTACCAACAACAGAATGATGTGGGCGTACCAACAACAGAATGGTGTGGGCGTACCAACAACAGAATGGTGTGGGCGTACCAACAACAGAATGGTGTGGGCGTACCAACGACAGAATGGTGCGTACCAACAACAGAATGGTGTGGGCGTACCAACAACAGAATGGTGTGGGCGTACCAACAACAGAATGTTGTGGGCGTACCAACAACAGAATGGTGTGGGCGTACCAACAACAGAATGGTGTGGGCTTACCAACAACAGAATGGTGTGGGCGTACCAACAACAGAATGGTGTGGGCGTACCAACAACAGAATGGTGTGGGCGTACCAACAACAGAATGGTGTGGGCGTACCAACAACAGAATGGTGTGGGCGTACCAACAACAGAATGGTGTGGGCGTACCAACAACAGAATGGTGTGGGCGTACCAACAACAGAATGGTGTGGGCTTACCAACAACAGAATGGTGTGGGCGTACCAACAACAGAATGGTGTGGGCGTACCAACAACAGAATGGTGTGGGCGTACCAACAACAGAATGGTGTGGGCGTACCAACAACAGAATGGTGTGGGCGTACCAACAACAGAATGGTGTGGGCGTACCAACAACAGAATGGTGTGGGCTTACCAACAACAGAATGGTGTGGGCGTACCAACAACAGAATGGTGTGGGCGTACCAACAACAGAATGGTGTGGGCGTACCAACAACAGAATGGTGTGGGCGTACCAACAACAGAATGGTGTGGGCTTACCAACAACACAATGGTGTGGGTGTACCAACAACAGAATTGTGTCGGCGTACCAACAACAGAATGGTGTGGGCGTACCAACAACAGAATTGTGTCGGCGTACCAACAACAGAATGGTGTGGGCGTACCAACAACAGAATGGTGTGGGCGTACCAACAACAGAATTGTGTCGGCGTACCAACAACAGAATGGTGTGGGCGTACCAACAACAGAATGGTGTGGGCGTACCAACAACAGAATGATGTGGGCTTACCAACAACAGAATGGTGTGGGCGTACCAACAACAGAATGGTGTGGGCGTACCAACAACAGAATGGTGTGGGCGTACCCTAACAACAGAATGGTGTGGGCGTACCAACAACAGAATGGTGTGGGCGTACCAACAACAGAATGGTGTGGGCGTACCAACAACAGAATGGTGTGGGCGTACCAACAACAGAATGGTGTGGGCTTACCAACAACAGAATGGTGTGGGCGTATCAACAACAGAATGGTGTGGGCTTACCAACAACAGAATGGTGTGGGCGTACCAACAACAGAATGGTGTGGGCGTACCAACAACAGAATGGTGTGGGCGTACCAACAACAGAATGGTGTGGGCGTACCTAACAACAGAATGGTGTGGGCGTACCCTAACAACAGAATGGTGTGGGCATACCAACAACAGAATGGTGTGGGCGTACCCTAACAACAGAATGGTGTGGGCGTACCCTAACAACAGAATGGTGTGGGCTTACCAACAACAGAATGGTGTGGGCGTACCAACAACAGAATGGTGTGGGCGTACCAACAACAGAATGGTGTGGGCGTACCAACAACAGAATGGTGTGGGCGTACCAACAACAGAATGGTGTGGGCTTACCAACAACAGAATGGTGTGGGCTTACCAACAACAGAATGGTGTGGGCTTACCAACAACAGAATGGTGTGGGCGTACCAACAACAGAATGGTGTGGGCTTACCAACAACAGAATGGTGTGGGCGTACCAACAACAGAATGGTGTGGGCGTACCAACAACAGAATGGTGTGGGCGTACCAACAACAGAATGGTGTGGGCTTACCAACAACACAATGGTGTGGGCTTACCAACAACAGAATGGTGTGGGCGTACCAACAACAGAATGGTGTGGGCGTACCAACAACAGAATGGTGTGGGCGTACCAACAACAGAATGGTGTGGGCGTACCAACAACAGAATGGTGTGGGCGTACCAACAACAGAATGGTGTGGGCGTACCAACAACAGAATGGTGTGGGCGTACCAACAACAGAATGGTGTGGGCGTTCCCTAACAACAGAATGGTGTGGGCGTACCCTAACAACAGAATGGTGTGGGCTTACCAACAACAGAATGGTGTGGGCGTACCAACAACAGAATGGTGTGGGCGTACCAACAACAGAATGGTGTGGGCTTACCAACAACAGAATGGTGTGGGCGTACCAACAACAGAATGGTGTGGGCGTACCAACAACAGAATGGTGTGGGCGTACCAACAACAGAATGGTGTGGGCGTACCAACAACAGAATGGTGTGGGCGTACCAACAACAGAATGGTGTGGGCTTACCAACAACAGAATGGTGTGGGCGTACCAACAACAGAATGGTGTGGGCGTACCAACAACAGAATGGTGTGGGCGTACCAACAACAGAATGGTGTGGGCGTACCAACAACAGAATGGTGTGGGCGTACCAACAACAGAATGGTGTGGGCGTACCAACAACAGAATGGTGTGGGCGTACCCTAACAACAGAATGGTGTGGGCGTACCAACAACAGAATGGTGTGGGCGTACCAACAACAGAATGGTGTGGGCGTACCAACAACAGAATGGTGTGGGCGTACCAACAACAGAATGGTGTGGGCGTACCAACAACAGAATGGTGTGGGCGTACCAACAACAGAATGGTGTGGGCGTACCAACAACAGAATGGTGTGGGCGTACCAACAACAGAATGGTGTGGGCGTACCAACAACAGAATGGTGTGGGCGTACCAACAACAGAATGGTGTGGGCGTACCAACAACAGAATGGTGTCGGCGTACCAACAACAGAATGGTGTGGGCGTACCAACAACAGAATGGTGTGGGCGTACCAACAACAGAATGATGTGGGCGTACCAACAACAGAATGGTGTGGGCGTACCAACAACAGAATGGTGTGGGCGTACCAACAACAGAATGGCGTGGGCGTACCAACAACAGAATGGTGTGGGCGTACCAACAACAGAATGATGTGGGCGTACCAACAACAGAATGGTGTGGGCGTACCAACAACAGAATGGTGTGGGCGTACCAACAACAGAATGGTGTGGGCGTACCAACAACAGAATGGTGTGGGCGTACCAACAACAGAATGGTGTGGGCGTACCAACAACAGAATGGTGTGGGCGTACCAACAACAGAATGGTGTCGGCGTACCAACAACAGAATGGTGTGGGCGTACCAACAACAGAATGGTGTGGGCGTACCAACAACAGAATGATGTGGGCGTACCAACAACAGAATGGTGTGGGCGTACCAACAACAGAATGGTGTCGGCGTACCAACAACAGAATGGTGTGGGCGTACCAACAACAGAATGGTGTGGGCGTACCAACAACAGAATGGTGTGGGCGTACCAACAACAGAATGGTGTGGGCGTACCAACAACAGAATGGTGTCGGCGTACCAACAACAGAATGGTGTGGGCGTACCAACAACAGAATGGTGTGGGCGTACCAACAACAGAATGATGTGGGCGTACCAACAACAGAATGGTGTGGGCGTACCAACAACAGAATGGTGTGGGCGTACCAACAACAGAATGGTGTGGGCGTACCAACAACAGAATGGTGTGGGCGTACCAACAACAGAATGGTGTGGGCGTACCAACAACAGAATGGTGTGGGCGTACCAACAACAGAATGGTGTGGGCGTACCAACAACAGAATGGTGTGGGCGTATACCGGTCATTAAAAATATTCATGTGAGTAGACACTATTGGGCCAGCTTATACTCCTCTATGAGCAAATGACAAGCACTGTTTGAGATACAACTTTGAGGTGGGGTTTCTTACGTGTTTTTTTTCTCTCCAATTTATGTTTTGGCCACAAATAGTAGAGAATGAGTCAGCAACATTATTTGGGTATATTTGAGTTAATTAACAGAAAATACACTTGTTAAAGTGACATTTCCACTGACAGTTATTTTTAAGATCTTCATTATTATGCTTAATAATGCTTGTGTGGTTTTTCAAAGCTGCAGTATATACACGTCATAATGCACATCATACTCATTGCAAGCATCCAAGTTATAGAGTTTCTGTTTCTAGCTATTTCAACAAATGTAAATACATCTTATATAAAATAGTTATTAAACTAGTTATACATAAATATTTATGAAGATAGACATCCCCGTTTACCTGTTCGAATTAATTTAATAAGAGTTCCCGAACTCTTATTTTATAGTTTTGTCAGGAATAAACAGCACTTTAAAAATGCACCAATAGACCACAGCAGGCTCACACAATGTTACTCCCTTTCTAATAATGAGAGCGCCTCGAGCCGTGGAAGACAATGACACACCGTTAAAAAGATGTTCACAAAATGCACTTCTCCATGTCCTGTTACCAAGGCGTTCTCTTTTCACCTGTCAGGAAGAATTAAGAGGTAAGCCAAGTTATTGGCTAGCATTCAGCACCGACACAAAATATACATTCAACTTTGAAACGTACACTGAAGTTAGCCTAGAAGCATCAAGTACAACCAACTGAATCCAAACGTATAAGGAACTTAGGCCTGTGTCTCAGATTATAATTGTTGCATGATCTAGGATCAGTTTTGCCTTTTAGATCATGAGTACGATTACATGAACAGATGTCACCTGATCCTAGATCAGCACTCCTACTCTAAGGCACTTTATGAGTACGGGCCCTAGGAGGAGATACAGTTGAAGTCGGAAGTTTACATACACTTAGGTTGAAGTCATTAAAACTCGTTTTTCAACCACTCCACACATTTCTTGTTAACAAACTATAGTTTTGGCAAGTCGGTTAGGACATCTACTTTGTTCATGACACTTCCGACTTCAACTGCATATTGAAGACAATTCTTATTGCCAAAGTGTTCTAGTTACTGTCCAGTTATCTGCAGGGTTGCTAATTACATGTACATTAAGTCATGAAGCATCATTGAACCTTTTGTTTTCCATTGACATTGTAAGGATTTTTAGAGAAGGGATCTTAACTGCCATCTTAGTTACTGAATAAATATATGACCCTTTCTTTAGGCTATTATTGCTATTAGGCGATTGTTCAGGCTATCATCATTCAAATGTTTTGCTTCCAGCTTGTTTTAATGGTACTTTTACTGAAAACAGACATGTGTGAACTAAAGGGGAACCCCCTGGGCGAAACCCAAGGGAGCATATCCAATAGATTTGCCTATCCTCATTAGGAAGGATGTAAATTCACTGGAAACTTGGCTAACTAGATACTGTTTGTTGTGTGTTTGTTACCACTGCAAAAGCAATGCATGAAGCCAAGTTTGGGTGGAAGTCAGTGGGAAGATCTGAGATCAAGGGAAATATTGCTACAGGCATGGGTGTAGGGGGAGGGCTATTGCCCCAACAACTGCTTTCAGTGTGTTTGCATACAAGTGATTCACAGAGCTTTAAATGTACGCTGGAATGTAAATACTATCAATAGATCTGGTGAGATGACCTGTGTTTTAAATAAACATTCATTACTAGGAGTATCTCTCCCATAAACATTAACACAATAATACATTGCTTTGGGTTTGGTGTGTTTACCAATATGTAAATGATTCACAGAGATTTAAATATGTGCAGGTATGTAAAAAGTATTAGTGGCCTTAGATCCTACCTTCCTCATAAATCTATTGTGAGTGGAAATACCTGTTTTTTTTTGGTGTCTCCCTCCTCCCTCCACCGGTGTCTCCCTCCTCCTCCCTCCACCGGTGTCTCCCTCCTCCTCCCTCCACCAGTGTCTCCCTCCTCCTCCCTCCACCAGTGTCTCCCTCCTCCTCCCTCCACCAGTGTCTCCCTCCTCCTCCCTCCACCAGTGTCTCCCTCCTCCTCCCTCCACCAGTGTCTCCCTCCTCCTCCCTCCACCAGTGTCTCCCTCCTCCTCCCTCCACCAGTGTCTCCCTCCTCCTCCCTCCACCAGTGTCTCCCTCCTCCTCCCTCCACCGGTGTCTCCCTCCTCCCCCTCTACCGGTGTCTCCCTCCTCCTCCCTCCACCAGTGTCTCCCTCCTCCTCCCTCCACCAGTGTCTCCCTCCTCCTCCCTCCACCAGTGTCTCCCTCCTCCTCCCTCCACCAGTGTCTCCCTCCTCCTCCCTCCACCAGTGTCTCCCTCCTCCTCCCTCCACCAGTGTCTCCCTCCTCCTCCCTCCACCAGTGTCTCCCTCCTCCTCCCTCCACCAGTGTCTCCCTCCTCCTCCCTCCACCAGTGTCTCCCTCCTCCTCCCTCCACCAGTGTCTCCCTCCTCCTCCCTCCACCAGTGTCTCCCTCCTCCTCCCTCCACCAGTGTCTCCCTCCTCCTCCCTCCACCAGTGTCTTCCTCCCTCCTCCCTCCACCAGTGTCTCCCTCCTCCTCCCCCTCCTCCCTCCACCGGTCCACCAGTGTCTCCCTCCTCCTCCCTCCACCAGTGTCTTCCTCCTCCTCCCTCCACCAGTGTCTCCCTCCTCCTCCCTCCACCGGTGTCTCCCTCCTCCCCCTCCACCAGTGTCTCCCTCCTCCTCCCTCCACCAGTGTCTCCCTCCTCCCTCCACCAGTGTCTCCCTCCTCCTCCCTCCACCAGTGTCTCCCTCCTCCTCCCTCCACCGGTGTCTCCCTCCTCCTCCCTCCACCGGTGTCTCCCTCCTCCCCCCTCCACCGGTGTCTCCCTCCTCCTCCCTCTACCGGTGTCTCCCTCCACCTCCCTCAACCAGTGTCTCCCTCCTCCTGCGTCCACCGGTGTCTTCCTCCTCCACCCTCCACCGGTGTCTCCCTCCTCCTCCCTCTACCGGTGTCTCCCTCCTCCTTCCTCCACCGGTGTCTCCCTCCTCTGATAATTATCTTTCTGTACCCCCACTCCCCTCTTTGTTATTGGCAGTTAGTTAGTCAATCCTTGACCTACATAACTCATTATGAAGACCCACAGGCTCTAATTTCAGTCACAGGGAATGTCCACATTATAAACACTTGCTGACCAGACCAAACCCACCCTACCGCTTCCCCAAACCCACCCTACCGCTTCCCCAAACCCACCCTACTCATTCCCCAAACCCACCCTACCGCTTCCCCAAACCCTCCCTACCGCTTCCCCAAACCCACCCTACTCATTCCCCAAACCCACCCTACTCATTCCCCAAACCCACCCTACCGCTTCCCCAAACCCACCCTACTCATTCCCCAAACCCACCCTACTGCTTCCCCAAACCCACCCTTCCGCTTCCCCAAACCCACCCTACCGCTTCCCCAAAACCACCCTACCGCTTCCCCAAACCCACCCTACTCATTCTCCAAACCCTCTCTACTCCTTCCCCAAAGACAACCAGCCACCCCACCCATCCCTTTCCCCAAACCCACCCTACTCATTCTCCAAACCCTCTCTACTCCTTCCCCAAATACAGGCAGGTAGACCCTCTACAGTGGAGGGGTACAGGATAGGCAGGTAGACCCTCTGCAGTGGAGGGGTACAGGACAGGCAGGTAGACCCTCTGCAGTGGAGGGGTACGGGACAGGCAGGTAGACCCTCTACAGTGGAGGGTCTCCCGGGACAGGCAGGTAGACCCTCTACAGTGGAGGGGTACAGGACAGGCAGGTAGACCCTCTGCAGTGGAGGGGTACAGGACAGGCAGGTAGACCCTCTACAGTGGAGGGGTACAGGACAGGCAGGTAGACCCTCTGCAGTGGAGGGGTACAGGACAGGCAGGTAGACCCTCTGCAGTGGAGGGGTACAGGACAGGCAGGTAGACCCTCTACAGTGGAGGGGTACAGGACAGGCAGGTAGACCCTCTACAGTGGAGGGGTACAGCTTCCACCCCCCAAGACATAAGACTAAATAGCAACAAGACTGCTTAATAGCAATACGACTGTTTAATAGCAACAAGACTGCTTAATAGCGACAAGACTGCTAAATAACCATACGACTGCTAAATAACCATAAGACAGCTAAATAACCATAAGACTAAATAGCAACAAGACTGCTTAATAGCAATAAGACTGCTTAATAGCAATAAGACTGCTTAATAGCCATAAGACTGCTTAATAGCAACAAGACTGCTTAATAGCAATAAGACTGCTTAATAGCAACAAGACTGCTTAATAGCGACAAGACTGCTTAATAGCGACAAGACTGCTTAATAGCGACAAGACTGCTAAATAACCATACGACTGCTAAATAACCATAAGACAGCTAAATAACCATAAGACTAAATAGCAACAAGACTGCTTAATAGCAACAAGACTGCTTAATAGCGACAAGACTGCTAAATAACCATACGACTGCTAAATAACCATAAGACAGCTAAATAACCATAAGACTAAATAGCAACAAGACTGCTTAATAGCAATAAGACTGCTTAATAGCCATAAGACTGCTTAATAGCAATAAGACTGCTTAATAGCAACAAGACTGCTTAATAGCAATAAGACTGCTTAATAGCCATAAGACTGCTTAATAGCCATAAGACTGCTTAATAGCCATAAGACTGCTTAATAGAAAGAAGACTGCTTAATAGCAATAAGACTGCTTAATAGCAACAAGACTGCTTAATAGCCATAAGACTGCTTAATAGCCATAAGACTGCTTAATAGCCATAAGACTGCTTAATAGCAACAAGACTGCTTAATAGCAATAAGACTGCTTAATAGCAACAAGACTGCTTAATAGCAATAAGACTGCTTAATAGCCATAAGACTGCTTAATAGCAACAAGACTGCTTAATAGCAATAAGACTGCTTAATAGCCATAAGACTGCTTAATAGAAACAAGACTGCTTAATAGCAATAAGACTGCTTAATAGCCATAAGACTGCTTAATAGCAATAAGACTGCTTAATAGCAATAAGACTGCTTAATAGCAACAAGACTGCTTAATAGCCATAAGACTGCTTAATAGCCATAAGACTGCTTAATAGCCATAAGACTGCTTAATAGCAACAAGACTGCTTAATAGCAATAAGACTGCTTAATAGCAACAAGACTGCTTAATAGCAATAAGACTGCTTAATAGCCATAAGACTGCTTAATAGCAACAAGACTGCTTAATAGCAATAAGACTGCTTAATAGCCATAAGACTGCTTAATAGCAACAAGACTGCTTAATAGCAACAAGACTGCTTAATAGCCATAAGACTGCTTAATAGCAATAAGACTGCTTAATAGCAATAAGACTGCTTAATAGCCATAAGACTGCTTAATAGCCATAAGACTGCTTAATAGCCATAAGACTGCTTAATAGCAATAAGACTGCTTAATAGCAATAAGACTGCTTAATAGCCATAAGACTGCTTAATAGCCATAAGACTGCTTAATAGCAACAAGACTGCTTAATAGCAATAAGACTGCTTAATAGCCATAAGACTGCTTAATAGCCATAAGACTGCTTAATAGCAACAAGACTGCTTAATAGCCATAAGACTGCTTAATAGCAATAAGACTGCTTAATAGCAATAAGACTGCTTAATAGCAATAAGACTGCTTAATAGCCATAAGACTGCTAAATAGCAATAAGACCAAATAGCAACAAGACTGCTTAATAGTTAATTACACGGACAATCTGAACTGACCATATCTTGCACACTCACAAGACTATATATACACACACACACACACACACACACACACACACACACACACACACACACACACACACACACACACACACACACACACACACACACACACACACACACACACACACACACACACACACACACACACACACACACGACACCGACACTCTCACACAAAACCCAGACACATTCACGACACACACACACACACACACACACACACACACACACACACACACACACACACACACACACACACACACACACACACACACACACACACACACACACACACACACACACACACACACACACACACATATGCTGCTGCAATTCTGTTCTTTATTTTATTCTTATTATTATCTATCCTGATGTCTAGTCACTGTACCCTGCCTTCATGTACATATCTACCTCAAATACCTTATTATTATCTATCCTGATGTCTAGTCACTTTACCCTGCCTTCATGTATATATCTACCTCAAATACCTTATTATTATCTATCCTGATGTCTAGTCACTTTACCCTGCCTTCATGTATATATCTACCTCAAATACCTTATTATTATCTATCCTGATGTCTAGTCACTGTACCCTGCCTTCATGTATATATCTACCTCAAATACCTTATTATTATCTATCCTGATGTCTAGTCACTTTACCCTGCCTTCATGTATATATCTACCTCAAATACCTTATTATTATCTATCCTGATGTCTAGTCACTTTACCCTGCCTTCATGTATATATCGACCTCAAATACCTTATTATTATCTATCCTGATGTCTAGTCACTTTACCCTGTCTTCATGTACATATCTACCTCAAATACCTTATTATTATCTATCCTGATGCCTAGTCACTTTACCCTGTCTTCATGTATATATCTACCTGAAATACCTTATTATTATCTATCCTGATGCCTAGTCACTTTACCCTGTCTTCATGTATATATCTACCTCTAATACCTTATTATTATCTATCCTGATGCCGAGTCACTATACCCTGGCTTTATGTACAGTACTTGTCTACCTCAAATACCTTATTATTATCTATCCTGATGCCGAGTCACTATACCCTGGCTTTATGTACAGTACTTGTCTACCTCAAATACCTTATTATTATCTATCCTGATGTCTAGTCACTTTACCCTGTCTTCATGTATATATCTACCTGAAATACCTTATTATTATCTATCCTGATGCCGAGTCACTATACCCTGGCTTTATGTACAGTACTTGTCTACCTCAAATACCTTATTATTATCTATCCTGATGTCTAGTCACTTTACCCTGCCTTCATGTATATATCTACCTCAAATACCTTATTATTATCTATCCTGATGTCTAGTCACTTTACCCTGTCTTCATGTATATATCTACCTCAAATGCCTTATTATTATCTATCCTGATGTCTAGTCACTTTACCCTGCCTTCATGTATATATTCACCTCAAATACCTTATTATTATCTATCCTGATGTCTAGTCACTGTTACCCTGCCTTCATGTATATATCTACCTCAAATACCTTATTCTTATCTATCCTGATGTCTAGTCACTTTACCCTACCTTCATGTATATATCTACCTCAAATACCTTATTATTATCTATCCTGATGCCTAGTCACTGTACCCTGCCTTCATGTATATATCCACCTCAAATACCTTATTATTATCTATCCTGATGTCTAGTCACTTTACCCTACCTTCATGTATATATCTACCTCAAATACCTTATTATTATCTATCCTGATGTCTAGTCACTTTACCCTGTCTTCATGTATATATCTACCTGAAATACCTTATTATTATCTATCCTGATGCCTAGTCACTATACCCTGGCTTTATGTACAGTATCTACCTCAAATACCTTATTATTATCTATCCTGATGCCGAGTCACTATACCCTGGCTTTATGTACAGTACTTGTCTACCTCAAATACCTTATTATTATCTATCCTGATGTCTAGTCACTTTACCCTGTCTTCAAACATGTATATATCTACCTGAAATACCTTATTATTATCTATCCTGATGCCGAGTCACTATACCCTGGCTTTATGTACAGTACTTGTCTACCTCAAATACCTTATTATTATCTATCCTGATGTCTAGTCACTTTACCCTGTCTTCATGTATATATCTACCTCTAATACCTTATTATTATCTATCCTGATGCCGAGTCACTATACCCTGGCTTTATGTACAGTACTTGTCTACCTCAAATACCTTGTACCCCTGCACATTGATCTGGTACTAGTACTCCCTGTATATAGCTACACATTGATCTGGTACTGGTACCCTCTGTATATAGCTCCACATTGATCTGGTACTGGTACTCCCTGTATATAGCTCCACATTGATCTGGTACTGGTACTCCCTGTATATAGCTCCACATTGATCTGGTACTAGTACTCCCTGTATATAGCTCCACATTGATCTGGTACTTCCTGTATATAGCTCCACATTGATCTGGTACTGGTACTCCCTGTATATAGCTCCACATTGATCTGGTACTGGTACTCCCTGTATATAGCTCCACATTGATCTGGTACTGGTTCTCCTGTATATAGCTCCACATTGATCTGGTACTGGTACCCCTGTATATAGCTCCACATTGATCTGGTACTGGTACTCCTGTATATAGCTCCACATTGATCTGGTACTGGTACTCCCTGTATATAGCTCCACATTGATCTGGTACTGGTACCCTCTGTATATAGCTCCACATTGATCTGGTACTGGTTCTCCTGTATATAGCTCCACATTGATCTGGTACTGGTACTCCTGTATATAGCTCCACATTGATCTGGTACTGGTACTCCCTGTATATAGCTCCACATTGATCTGGTACTGGTTCTCCCTGTATATAGCTCCACATTGATCTGGTACTGGTACTCCCTGTATATAGCTCCACATTGATCTGGTACTGGTACTCCCTGTATATAGCGCCACATTGATCTGGTACTGGAACACCCTGTATATAGCTCCACATTGATCTGGTACTGGTACTCCCTGTATATAGCCCACATTGATCTGGTACTGGTACTCCTGTATATAGCTACACATTGATCTGGTACTGGTACTCCCTGTATATAGCTCCACATTGATCTGGTACTGGTACTCCCTGTATATAGCGCCACATTGATCTGGTACTGGTACTCCCTGTATATAGCCCCACATTGATCTGGTACTGGTACTCCCTGTATATAGCGCCACATTGATCTGGTACTGGTACTCCCTGTATATAGCTCCACATTGATCTGGTACTCCCTGAATACAGCTCCACATTGATCTGGTACTTGTACTCCCTGTATATAGCTTCATTCTTGTGTATTTCATTCCTTGTGTACATTGTTTAACTCTGCAGCATTGGGAAGGGCTCGTAAGAAAGCATTTAACAGTAAAGTCTACACCCATTGTATTTGGAGAATGTGACAAACACAATTTTATAAGTATGTAGAGACGTTTTCACAGGTAATGAATGTCATTCCACATGGCAGTAAATCCAACATGACAGAATTATTCCCAGAGACTATGTTTATAGCTGAGGTTTAATTAGAGAGAGACAAGCGTAAGCCCGGGTGGAATCCGCAATAGCTAGAATGCTTTTCAGATGAAAGCAATTTTGTTAATCAAAAAAGGTCCTATAAAATGTGCTTACTGTCTTTCACTCTATATACTACATTCTGTCATGTGAATTGGAAACTTTAGTTATGTAATGTACGTTAAAAATATATAGCTGTATGGTTATAGTTCAATTGCAATGCTTGAAAATCCCACTGAACTACTAACGGTGCTAACGAAAGTATTCAGACCCCTTGACTCTTTCTACATTTTGTTACGTTACAGCCTTTTTCTAAAATTGATAAAAAAATATTGTTTATAACCAATACACCATAATGACAAAGCAAAAACAAGTTTTTAGACATTTTTGCTAATTTATAAAATAAGAAAAAACAAAAATATACATGTACATAATTATTCAGACCCTTTACTCAGTACTTTTGTTGAAGCACCTTTGGCAGCAATAACAGCATCGAGTCTTATTTGGGTGTGACGCTACAAGCTTGGTACAGCTGTATTTGGAGAGTTTCTCCCATTCTTCTCTGCAGACCCTCTCAAGTTCTGTCAGGTTGGATGGGGAGTGTCGCTGCACAGCTATTTTCAGGTCTCTCCAGAGATGTTCGATTGGCTTCAAGTCCGGGCTCTGGCTGGGCCACTCAAGGACATTCAGAGACTTGTCCCCGAAGCCACTCCTGCGTTGTCTTGGCTGTGTGCTTAGGGTCGTTGTCCTGTAGGAAGTCGAACCTTCACCCTAGTCTGAGGTCCTGAGCACTCTGGAGCAGGTTTTCATCATGGATCTCTCTGTACTTTGCTCCGTTCATCTTTGCCTCGATCCTGACTAGTCTCCCAGGCCCTGCCAATGAAAACATCCCCACAGCATGATGCTGCCACCACCATGCTTCACTGTAGGGATGGTGCCTGGTTTCCTCCAGACGTGACGCCTGGCATTCAGGCGAAAGAGTTCAATCTTGGTTTCATCAGACCAGAGAATCTTGTTTCTCATGGTCTGAGAGTCTTTAGGTGCCTTTTGGCAAACTCCAAGCGTGCTGTCATGTGCCTTTTCACTGAGAAGTGGCTTCCATCTGGCCACTCTACTATAAAGTTCTGATTGGTGGACTGCTGCAGAGATGGTTGTCCTTCTGGAAGGTTCTCTCATCTCCACAGAGGAACTCCGGAGCTCTGTCAAAATTACCATCGGGTTCTTGGCTCACCTCCCTGACCAAGTAATATATAATAATAATATATGCCATTTAGCAGACGCTTTTATCCAAAGCGACTTACAGTCATGTGTGCATACATTCTACGTATGGGTGGTCCCGGGAATCGAACCCACTACCCTGGCGTTACAAGCGCCATGCTCTACCAACTGTGCTACAGAAGGACCCTTCTGTCCAGTCCCTTCTCCCTCGATTACTCAGTTTGGCCGGGCGGCCAGCTCTAGTAAGAGCCTTGGTGATTCCACACTTCTTCCATTTAAGAACGATGGAGGACATCGTGTTCTTGAGGACCTTCATTTTTTTGGAACCTTTCCCCAGATCTGTTTCCAATTCATGTCCAATCAATTGAATGTACTACAAGGTGGACTCCAATCAAGTTGTAGAAATATCTCAAGGATCATCCATTTTGAGTCTCATAGCATAGGGTCTGAATACTTATGTAAATAATGTATTTCTGTTTCTTATTTTTAATACATTTGTAAAAAAAGAAAATAATATTAAAACCTGTTTTTGCTTTGTCATTATTGCTTTGTTATTTTTCTTTGTCATTTTTTTCTTTGTCACAGAATTATGTGTAGGCTGGGTAGCTTAGTGGTTAGAGAGTTGGACTAGTTACCGAAAGGTTGCAAGTTCAAATCCCCGAGCTGACAAGGTACAAATCTGTCATTCTGCCCCTGAACAGGCAGTTAACCTGCTGTTCCTAGGCCACCATTGAAAATAAGAATTTGTTCTTAACTGACTTGCCTTGTAAAATAAAGGCTGCTGAGGATTTTTCTTATTTAATCCATTTTAAAATAAGTCTGTAACGTGACAAAATGTGGAAAAGTCAAGGGGTCTGAATACTTTCCGAAAGCACTGCATGTACTGTAGACCTACTACAGTACATACACAGCACTATAGGTAGGAGGGGTTGAACAGGCTGGAGATTTCGGGGTCTTTGGGCGCCCTCTAGTGAAAACATCTCCACTGTTTAAAACACCTACTCAGGTATCCAGGCACTTTGAAATGTACCATAACCCAAAACAGTTAGACTGTAGGGCTCAATATTAGTAATATAAGGTAACGTCTTGATTGATTCCCCTTTAGCTCTTTGTAAACAAAAGGGCCTCGAGAGGACTTCTCCAACAAACCCTGTTTTGGCCCAGTTTTCTCAACATAATTCAGGTTATTCCTGCCTTCTCTAACTCTTCATTGCTTGTGTATTTTTTTTGTACATTTACAGTGAACTTGTCCCCCAGTTACACCTCACACTATTCTCTAAATATTGTTTCCAGTCCAGCTGCGCCCACGGTTAGGTTATTATAAAGTGCACCAACCAACGCCCTAGCCATAACTAACTGTCCCCCACTCCTTAGAGCCAAGTGACCAATGATGATTCATATGGAAGTTGCCCAGCCGGATGGGATGGTAGCCAGGCACAGGAGCCAACCCGTGGGGGAGGAATGTATCATAATGGGCCTGGTCTGATCATAAGGGAGTGACTGGTGACTGGAATTAATCCATTAAATAAACTTTGCAAATGTATTTTACAGGTCAACCTATTTAATTTGTTTCATCTGCAATGTTTTGGCCTAACATTGCTGAGAGTACCAGACAGTTGATGTGCAAGTACACCATGATGATATGACACTAATACATTTCAACAGGCTTAACTGAACGAACAGCAAAGATGGAATGCAATATGACATTTTACTAAATCGTTTGGAGAATGGCCTTGTCTCCGAGGAAGACCCTCGGAGCCAGATGATGTGATCGACAAGAGGAATACCTATGTGAGAATGCTGTTCATCGACTACAGCTCAGCATTTAACACCATAGTACCCTCCAAACTCGTCATCAAGCTCGAGACCCTGGGTCTCGACCCCGCCCTGTGCAACTGGGTACTGGACTTCTGACGGGCCGCCCCCAGGTGGTGAGGGTAGGTAACAGCATCTCCACCCCGCTGATCCTCAACACTGGGGCCCCACAAGGGTGCGTTCTGAGCCCTCTCCTGTACTCCCTGTTCACCCACGACTATGTGGCCACACACGCCTCCAACTCAATCATCAAGTTTGCGGACGACACAACAGTGGTAGGCTTGATTACCAACAACGATGAGATGGCCTACAGGGAGGAGGTGAGGGCCCTCGGAGTGTGGTGTCAGGAAAATAACCTCACACTCAACGTCAACAAAACTAAGGAGATGATTGTGGACTTCAGGAAACAGCAGAGGGAACACCCCACTATCCACATCGATGGAACAGTAGTGGAGAGGGTAGTAAGTTTTAAGTTCCTCGGCGTACACATCACAGACAAACTGAATTGGTCCACCCACACAGACAGCATCGTGAAGAAGGCGTAGCAGCGCCTCTTCAACCTCAGGAGGCTGAAGAAATTTGGCTTGTCACCAAAAGCACTCTCAAACTTCTACAGATGCCCAATCGAGAGCATCCTGTCGGGCTGTATCACCGCCTGGTACGGCAACTGCTCCGCCCACAACCGTAAGGCTCTCCAGAGGGCAGCATCACCGGGGGCAAACTACCTGCCCTCCAGGACACCTACACCACCCGATGTTACAGGAAGGCCATAAAGATCATCAAGGACAACAACCACCCGAGCCACTGCCTGTTCACCCCGCTACCGTCCAGAAGGCGAGGTCAGTACAGGTGCATCAAAGCTGGGACCGAGAGACTGAAAAACAGCTTCTATCTCAAGGCCATCAGACTGTTAAACAGCCATCCCTAACATTGAGTGGCTGCTGCCAACACACTGACTCAATTCCAGCCACTTTAATAATGGGAATTGATGGGAATTGATGTAAAAATATATCACTAGCCACTTTAAACAATGCTACTTAATATAATGTTACATACCCTACATTATTTATCTCATATGTATACGTATATACTGTACATTACATACATATACATATACTGTTCTGCTTATCACTGTATTCCCTTGTGGACAGATTTTTATATCATCTACTGCATCTTTATGTAATACATGTATCACTAGCCACTTTAAACTATGCCACTTTGTTTACATACTCATCTCATATGTATATACTGTACTCGATACCATCTACTGCATCTTGCCTATGCCGCTCTGTACCATCACTCATTCATATATCTTTATGTACATATTATTTATCCCTTTACACTTATGTGTATAAGGTAGTAGTTTTGGAATTGTTAGCTAGATTACTCGTTGGTTATTACTGCATTGTCGGAACTAGAAGCACAAGCATTTCGCTACACTCGCATTAACATCTGCTAACCATGTGTATGTGACAAATACAATTTGATTTGATTTGATTTGATCGAATCAACACAATATTAGACACTTTCAATGCAACATACCGAAACAAAACAAACTATGCATGACTTAGTATGCAAAACTAACTATGCAAGAGATTTTGTTGTAGGCAGAATGCATCAGAGTAGGATTCTATTGCATTGACAGGCAATACTCAGGCCCGTACTCTACACAGACCTGTGCGCCATAACCAATCAGAGCCGCAGTAGGACAATATGCAAATAGACCACTGCCATATATGGATCTGTGCCATTCACTTTGAACTGGACTGTGTTTACAGCATGAGCCTTCGTGAGTAGATGAGCTTGTTTTGAGATCAAAGCGAGAGCTACATGTAGCAACGTGTGTACATTTGTTCATATCCTTTGCTAGTTAGTGAGTTATTAGCCCAGATATAGATCCTTTGTAGTCAGCAATGGGGAAGTGATTGCTTCCTACAAGAACACAAAATGTGTACAAAGTCAGGTAACTGTCACGTCCTGACCTTAGTTCCTTTTTTATGTCTCTGTTTTAGTTTGGTCAGGGCGTGAGTCGGGGTGGGCATTCTATGTTTTGATTTCTATGTTTGTATTTCTGTGTTTGGCCTGGTATGGTTCTCAATCAGAGGCAGCTGTCGATCGTTGTCTCTGATTGAGAACCATACTTAGGTAGCCTGTTTTTCCCATTTTGAGTTGTGGGTGATTGTTTTCTGTTGTGTGTCTGCACCAGCCAGAACTGTTTCGGTCGTTCTCTTTGTTATTTTTGTTATTTCCGTGTTAATTTAATAAATATGGACACATGCCACGCTGCACCTTGGTCCTCTCCTTCCAACAGCCGTTACAGAACCACCCACCACAACCGGACCAAGCAGCGTGGTAACCAGGAGCAGAGGGTTCTGGACTCCTGGACATGGGGGGAGATTTTGGACGGTAAGGGACCCTGGGCACAGGCTGGGGAATATCGCCGCCCCAGGGAAGAGCTGGAGGCAGCCAAAGCCGAGCGGCGGCATTATGAGGAATTAGCACGGCAGCGCAACAGGGACGAGAGGCAGCCCCAAAAATGTATTGGGGGGGCACCAGCCCTACGCACTGTGTCCCCGGTTCGCCAGCACAGCCCAGTGGGGTCTGTTCCACCCCGCAGCACTTGCCGGGCTACGGGGAGTATACAGCCAGGACAGGTTGTGCAGGCTCGGTGCTCGAGACCTCCAGTGCGCCTCCATGGTCCGGTCCATCCAGGGCCTCCTCCACGCACCAGGACTCCTGTGGCAGCCCCACGCACCAGGCTGTCTCTCCGTCTCCTCCCTCCAGGTGCCCCCGCCTGTCCAGCGCTTCCAGAGTCTCCCTCCTGTCCGGCACTCCCGGAGTCTCCCTCCTGTCCGGCGCTCCTGGAGTCTCCCTGCTGTCCGGCGCTCCTGGAGTCTCCCTCCTGTCCGGCGCTTCCGGAGTCGCCCTTCACTCCGGCGCTGCTGGAATCTCCCATCTATTCGGGGCCCGCTGCAAGGGTCCCCAGTCCGAGTTCGGCGGTGAGGGTTGCCGCTCCAAAGGCGTCACCGAGACTAAGGTGGAGGTGGAGTGGGGTCCACGTCCCGCGCCAGAGCCGCCACCGCGGACAGATGCTCACCCAGACCCTCCACTATGGGTTTAGGTTTTGCGGCCGGAGTCCACACCTTTGGGGGAATGTCACGTTCTGACCTTAGTTCCTTTTGTATGTCTCTATTTTAGGTTGGTCAGGGCGTGAGTTGGGGTGGGCATTCTATGTTTTGTTCTTGTGTTTATATTTCTACGTGTTTGGCCTGGTATGGTTCCACGATCAGAGGCAGCTGTCAATCGTTGTCTCTGATTGAGAACCATACTTAGGTAGCCTGTTTTCCCACTCTTGTTTGTGGGTGGTTATTTTCCATTTCAGTGTTTTCACCATACGGGACTGTTTCAGTTTTCCTTTATTTGCTTGTTCGTTTGTTTTCTGTGTTCAGTGGAATAAATATGACGAACACTTACCACGCTGCACCTTGGTCCTCTCCTTCCAACAGCCGTTACAGTAACAAGCTTTTCTTTTGTCATAATTTTTTTTTTTTTGAGACAGGTTTCAATAAGCTACGTAGCCAATAGGCAGAGGGTAGCATAATATGTCTGATTCTCTGTAATAATGGTATGGTAATAATAATCCCTTTTATTTTGTAATGTGGTTTATTGCTTCATACAATACAGCAACATTTTCAGTCACCTCATTGTCTGAAAGACAAGTGGATAAACAGGTTCATGGTTTTTTTCGAAAGTCTCATGGAATGTCGGCCAACATGAACATGACACATTGGCTGCTACTGTAGGCTGAACGATAGAACAGCTATTTCCATGTAAAAATATAATGGGATGCATTTTCTCTGTTGTTTTTGATGGTAGGCGGCTGTGGTAGGCCAATATTATGATCAAATAGCCACAGTAGCCTACCTGACCACTGTTTAAAATAACTTAAAGTAGGTACAGCCAAAGTGTTCACAGTAAACGAGCACAGAATTTTCACAACTTCAAGTTTGCGCTAAGCAGACCTCAAATTTGCTCAGTGACCCAAAAAATTAGAGGGAACATTGACTGTGAAACCAACCATTGTTAGTTGGGTAGGATGTTTTGAAGCTTGCATAGAGAAGCATTTCCCCAAATAATTTCAGGCAAGATGTAACATGATGAGTGAATAAGATTGCCACCAGTAAGCATTTCATTGAACTGTGAATCCTGCACCACTAGCCTGTACTTGATTTGTGCACAATAGCCACTACAATGAAGGCTACAGTATATTATAATAGCCAAGCCTATGCATTGTATGCAGAACGTACTGTCTGAACATGTCCAATAAAAAACGCTTGTTTTTGTTTTCCTTAATGAACTATGACTCAGTAGAAGAAGGTTTTAGAGCAATCTGGGTTCTCCACCAGAACAGGTTTCAGAGGACTCTGGGTTCTCCACCAGAACAGGTTTCAGAGCAATCTGGGTTCCCCACCAGAACAGGTTTCAGAGCACTCTGGGTTCTCCACCAGAACAGGTTTCAGAGCACTCTGGGTTCTCCACCAGAACAGGTTTCAGAGCACTCTGGGTTCTCCACCAGAACAGGTTTCAGAGGACTCTGGGTTCTCCACCAGAACAGGTTTCAGAGCAATCTGGGTTCCCCACCAGAACAGGTTTCAGAGCACTCTGGGTTCTCCACCAGAACAGGTTTCAGAGCACTCTGGGTTCTCCACCAGAACAGGTTTCAGAGCACTCTGGGTTCTCCACCAGAACAGGTTTCAGAGCACTCTGGGTTTTCCACCAGAACAGGTTTCAGAGGACTCTGGGTTCCCCACCAGAACAGGTTTCAGAGCACTCTGGGTTCTCCACCAGAACAGGTTTCAGAGCACTCTGGGTTCTCCACCAGAACAGGTTTCAGAGCACTCTGGGTTCTCCACCAGAACAAGTTTCAGAGCACTCTGGGTTCTCCACCAGAACAGGTTTCAGAGCACTCTGGGTTCTCCACCAGAACAGGTTTCAGAGCACTCTGGGTTCTCCACCAGAACAAGTTTCAGAGCACTCTGGGTTCTCCACCAGAACAGGTTTCAGAGCACTCTGGGTTCTCCACCAGAACAGAGCAGCTACATGACAGGACAATAGGTGGCACTGCATCACCAGACATGAACTTCCACCAGGGCTGCTCACGACTATAATGACAACATCCATAATTACAACGGGTAAATGTGCCCTCACAGACACAACATAAATCCTAAAGCACAAAATAAAATGTTTTTCACAGTATGTTTAGCATTTAAGATGTACATTTTAAGTGTAAACTATTAGTGTTAGATGCATAGCCACTGATATGAACTGGAACAATCGTATATATAGAGAATAAAATATGCAACATCATTCCACCTCCTCATTCCACAAGGTCTGTCTGATCTTGATAATGGCAGAGACTTTGAAGCTTTAGTTTGAACTCCCAAACTATTTAAAGCTGGAATATGTACATTTTTGGGCAAAGCAACCAGATGCACATAGAATTTGTTCTTAAACTGACTTGCCTAGTTAAATAATGGTAAACGTTTTTTTTTAACATGGAGATTTTAGTTATAGATCTGTCATCTGTCTAAGAAGCGGTAGATCTGTGCTATGTGCTCTGTCTTCCCGTGATTAAGTTTGATTTTTCCATCTTTTACTTTCAGTATTCTACACCAGCTTCAAAAAGCTGAAAATACTATTTTTTTTAGTTATGGAAAATATATTTCACAGCGGTTTAGATGGTACGTTGATTCTATACACTCTACTTGCTTGTTTTGTCACAAGCTGAAATTAGACAAACTATTCGAATTTTAGCGACCAGGAAATGGTGGAGCGATTTCTGCATCTTTAGGGTGTTAACTTTAACGTTAGATTTAACTGCCCTCTGCTCTGTCCTCCAATATAAAGACAATGTATCTATAATGAGAACAGACCAGATCAGACAGAAGGACTGTGGAATTTGTTTCACCAATGAAAAGTTATCTTCTCTCTCTCTCTCTCTCTCTCTCTCTCTCTCTCTCTCTCTCGCTCTCTCTCGCTCTCTCTCTCTCTCTCTCTCTCTCTCTCTCTCTCTCTCTCTCTCTCTCTCTCTCTCTCTCTCTCTCTCTCTCTCTCTCTCTCTCTCTCTCTCTCTCTCTCTCTCTCTCTCTCTCTCTCTCTCTCTCTCTCTCTCTCTCTCTCTCTCTCTCTCTCTCTCTCTCTCTCTCTCTACCTGATTCCCCCTCGCTTCACATACCAATTACTGTGTCTGTGTCTGTTCCTGGAGATGGCAGAGAGAGACAACCTGTGTGTGTGTGTGTGTGTGTGTGTGTGTGTGTGTGTGTGTGTGTGTGTGTGTGTGTGTGTGTGTGTGTGTGTGTGTGTGTGTGTGTGTGTGTGTGTGTGTGTGTGTGTGTGTGTGTGTGTGTGTGTGTGTGTGTGTGTGTGTGCCACAGCTCACTGTCATGTCATGTTTAATGTCTCTCCATCCATAATTACTTGTTCTTTATGCTTCACTAACCACACGTTTGTTTCTCTACCTTTTCACTCTCCAATGTCATGATATTGCTAATGATATATTTTATTGGTGTACTTTTGCAAACCTGAATTATTTTGTGACCGAGGCACTCGGGTGTAATATGAACAATAAGTATTGGACATTCTGTGGTTCTTTAATGTCCAATACCAAGTTTGGATACCCAGTCCTTGCATCCATAACTTCATCTATGAATTTGAGAGTGGTTTCATTTATCCAGCCCCATCCTTCAGCTTTCCAGCAAAAAAAGTGGCAGTACTACTCTTTGACTGAAAAACAAATGAAGGATTGTACCTGGGGCATTCTCACGTAATTCTCATCGACAATGACACAGATAAGAATGATTGTCCATTAAACACCTATTTCTTTCCTTGTTCTGTAGACATACCATTTATAACATTAGTGTCAATAACCCTAATGATCTCTCTGCACACCTCCCAGTTACGAGTCTGCTTCAGAATAATGACTATCTGGTGACATCGCAGGCTACCCAGTTCCGAACACATTCCTTGGTGAAAAACATGTCACAGCGTCTGAGAAATGTCTTTACACATGCAGACCAATTCTGATATATATATTTTTAAACTCATTTTTACTAAAAGAAGGTGTAATTAAAGGTGACTATTGGGTGATTTGTCACGAAACCCAGACAAAACATGACATGTAATCCATCCTTTTGAGGAAGGATTGTTGACATACAGTGCCTTTCCATACAGTGCCTTTCCACATTTTGTTACGTTACAGCCTTATTATAAAATGTATAAAATGTAGTTTTTTTCTTATCAATCTACACACAATACCCCATAATGACAAAGCAAAAACAAGTTTTTAGATTTTTTTGCTAATTCATAAAATTTAAATAAAAATTAAATATCACATTTACATAAGTATTATGTAAATGTAAGTATTTAAGTATTTACTCAGTACTTTGTTGAAGCACTTTTGGCAGCGATTACAGCATTGAGTCTTATTGGCTATGATGCTACAAGCTTTGTCAGGTTGGAAGGGGAGGAGCATTGCTGCACAGCTATTTTCAGGTCTCTCCAGAGATGTTCGATTGCGTTCAAGTCCAGCCTTTGGCCTTTCTCAGGACATTCAGAGGCTTGTCCCGAAGCCACTTTCTCGTTGTCTTGGCTGTGTGCTTAGGGTCGTTGTCCTGTTGGAAGGTGAACCTTCACCCAAGTCTGAGGTCCTGAGTGCTCTGGAGCAGGCTTTCATCAAGGTTCTCTCTGTACTTTGCTCCGTTCATCTTTGCCTCGATTGATTCTCGTCTCCTGGTCCCTGCCACTGAAAAACATCCCTACAGCATGATGCTGTCACCAAAATGCTTCACCATAGGGATGGCGCCAGGTTTCTTCCAGATGTGACACCTGGCATTCAGGCCAAATAGTTTAATCTGGGTTTCATCAGACCAGAGAATCTTCTGGTCGCAATGGTGGGTAGTATATGGGGCTTTGGTGACAAAATGGATGGCACTGTGATAGACTGCATCCAATTTGTCGAGTGGGGTATTGGAGGCTATTTTGTAAATGACATCGCCGAAGTCGAGGATTGGTAGGATGGTCCGTTTTACAAGGGTATGTTTGGCAGCATGAGTGAAGGATGCTTTCATGAGAAATAGGAAGCCAATTCTAGATTTAACTTTAGATTGGAGATGTTTGATGTGGGTCTGGAAGGAGAGTTTACAGTCTAAACAGACACCTAGGTATTTGTAGTTGTCCACATATTCTAAGTCAGAGCTGTCCAGAGTAGTGATGTTGGACAGGCGGGCAGGTCCAGGCAGCGATCAGTTGAAGAGCTTGCATTTAGTTTTACTTGTATTTAAGAGCAATTGGAGGCCACGGAAGGAGAGTTGTATGGCATTGAAGCTTGCCTGGAGGGTTGTTAACACAGTGTCCAAAGAAGGGCCAGAAGTATACAGAATGTGTCGTCTGCGTAGAGGTGGATCAGAGACTCACCAGCAGCAAGAGCGACATCATTGATGTATACAGAGAAGAGAGTCGGTCCAAGAATTGAACCCCTGGCACCCCCCTAGAGACTGCCAGAGGTCCGGACAACAGACCCTCCAATTTGACACACCGAACTCTATCAGAGAAGTAGTTGGTGAACCAGGCGAGGCAATCATTTGAGAAACCAAGGCTGTCGAGTATGCCGATGAGGATGTGGTGATTGACAGAGTCAAAAGCCTTGGCCAGATCAATGCATACGGCTGCACAGTAATGTTACTTATCGATGGCAGTTAAGATATCGTTTAGGACCTTGAGCATGGCTGAGGTGCACCCATGACCAGCTCTGAAACCAGATTGCATAGCAGAGAGGGTATGGTGAGATTCGAAATGGTCGGTAATCTGGGCGCACACTGAGCAGGAGGAGGAAACATAAACCCTCACGTCCTTAGCTAAAGTGGGCCACCAGTACCTCCCATCAAGACAGCTCACCATCTGACCTATCCCAGGATGACCAGAGGAGGGTGACGTGTGGGCCCAATAGATCAGTCAGTCGCGGACAGCAGACAGAACGTACAGATGCCCAGCTGGACACTAAGGGGGAGAGGGCTCTGCACGTGACTCCCGCTCAATGTCTGTGTCCAGCTCCCACACTACCGGCGCCACCAAACGAGAGGCTGGGAGTAAGGGAGTCGGATTCATGGACCGCTCCTCTGTGTCATACAGCCAGGACAGTGCGTCTGCCTTAACGTTCTGGGAGCCTGGTCTGTAAGAGAGGGTAAACAAAAAACGGGTGAAAAACATGGCCCACCTTGCCTGGCGAGGATTCAATCTCCTTGCCTCCCAGATGTACTCCAGATTGCGATGGTCAGCCCAGATGAGAAAAGGGTGTTTAGCCCCCTCAATCCAATGTCTCCACGCCATCAAAGCCTTGACGACAGCCAACAGCTCCCGGTCCCCCACATCATAGTTTCGCTCTGCCGGGCTTAGCTTCTTCAAAAAGAAGGCACAGGGCTGGAGCTTCAGTGGCATATCTGAGTGCTGAGAGAGCACAGCTCCTATCCCAGCTTCGGATGCGTCCACCTCCACTAAGAACGGCAAAGAGAGGGATCCGGATGAGCCAACACAGGAGCCGAGGTATAAACAGACCCTTCAGGTGCCTAAAAGCCCTGTTCGCCTCAGCTGACCACTGCAAGCGCATCAGGCCCCTCTTTAGCAGTGAGGTAATGGGAGCAGCAACCTGACCAAAACCCCTGATAAATCTCCGGTAGTAGTTGGCAAACCCTAAGAATTGCTGCACCTCCTTTACCGTGGTGGGAGTCGGCCAATTACGCCCGGCTGCAATGCGGTCACTCTCCATCTCCATTCCTGACGTGGAAATCCGATGCCCTAGGAAGGAGACGGACTGTTGGAAGAACAGGCCTTGACGTACAGGTCATGCTCCAACAGGTGACCAAGCACTCTGCGCACCAGAGACTCATGCTCGGCGAGTGTAGCGGAGTATATCAGAATGTCATCGATATACACCACTACACCCTGCCCGTGCAGGTCTCTGAAAATCTTGTCTACAAAGGATTGGAAGACTGATGGAGCATTCATCAACCCATACGGTATGACAAGGTACTCATAATGCCCTGAGGTGGTACTAAATGCTGTCTTCCACTCGTCTCCCTTTCGGATACGCACCAGGTTGTACGAACTCCTGAGATCCAGTTTAGTGAAGAAGCACGCCCGTGCATTGACTCAATCACCATAGCGATAAGAGGTAGCGGGTAACTGTACCTCACCGTGATTTGATTGAGACCTCGATAATCAATGCACGTGCTCAAATCTCCATCCTTCTTCTTCACAAAAATTAAACTCGAGGAGACGGGTGAAATGGAGGGCCGAATGTACCCCTGACGCAGGGATTCGAAGACATATGTCTCCATAGCCACCGTCTCCGCTTGCGACAGGGGATACACATGACTCCTGGGAAGTACAGCGTCTACCAGGAGATTTATCGCACAATCCCCCAGTCGATGGGGTGGTAATTGAGTCGCCTTCTTTTTACAGAAAGCGAGAGCCAAATCGGCATATTCTGGGGGAATGCGCAAGGTGGAGACCTGGTCTGGACTTTCCACCGTAGTAGCACCAACGGAAACCCCTAACCACCTACCTGAGCACTCTCGCGACCACCCCGTGAGAGCCCTCTGTGGCCAAGAAACAGTGGGGTTATGACAAGCTAACCAGGGTAGGCCCAGCACCACGGGATACGCAGGCAAATCAATAAGAACAAGACTAATATTTTCCCTGTGACCCCCCTGCGTTACCATACTCAAAGGAACTTTGGCCTCCCTGATAAACCCTGACCCTAATGGTCGACTATCTAAGGTGTGAATGGGGAAAGGCACATCTACAGGAACAATGGGGATCCCTAAACTATGAGCTAATACTTTATTAATGAAATTCCCAGGCATCTTCCAGCCATGAATCTACTAGCGCCTTAAGCTGGGAACGTGGGGAGAATTCAGGGAAAGAGACAAACATATGTGCAACAGACGGCTCTGGATGAGAATGGTGCCTACTCACCTGGGGTGACGCCAGAGTGCCCTGCCTGCTACCTCGATTCCCAGAGGAACCAACCCGGCACCGACCAGCAGTGTGACCTCTGCGAACCCCCTCCGGTCTCCCTGCGCACCATCCCTCCTAGCTCCATGGGTATTGGAGAGGGTGTGCGGGAGGATGGAACAACCAGACCCTGATCTAGACGTCCGCGAGTAACCAGCAGGTTGTCCAGCCAGATGGATAGGTCCACCAGCTGGTCAAAGGTGAGAGTGGTGTCTCTGCAGGCCAGCTCCCGACGGATGTCCTCGCATAGACTACAGCGGTAATGGTCGATCAGGGCCCTGTTGCTCCATCCAGCGCTGGTAGCCAGGGTCTTAAACTCCAGCGCAAACTCCTGAGCGCCCCTCGTCTTCTGCCTCAGATGGTAGAGGCGCTCACCCGCCACTCTGCCCTCTGGTGGACGGTCGAATACTGCCCGGAAACGGCGGGTGAACTCCTCAAAATTGTCCAATTCCGCATCTCCCCTCCACACACAGCGCTGGCCCACTCCAGGGCTTTCCCGGTGAGGCACGAGTCCAGGGCGAACTATTCTCACGGTCCGATGGAGCTGGGTGGACCGTGGCCAGGTACAGGCTTAGTTTGAGGAGGTAACCCTGGCAGCCGGCAGCATCTCCGTCGTACCCCTGTGGCATGGATAGATGGATCCTGCTGGGTTCAGGCGGGAAAGGGGCGCTCAGGGGAGACACCGGTTGTGCTGGTGGAGGCGCTGGAAAAACTCCCTGTGTCTCCCAGCGGTCCATATTCTGGACAACGCGATCCATGGCGGCGCTCAGATTGTAAATCATCTCCATATGTTCCATGACGTGCACCTCCACCTCCATGGCCGGGGTACCTTCTCCTGCTGACTTCATGTTGGGTCAGAGATTCTGTCAGAGTTGTGTGTATAGGTGGCAGGGAAGTCAGGCGCAGGAGAATCAAACATTAATATTATATAGTATCTGCACATTAATATTATATAGTATCATCACATTAACATTATATAGTATCTGCACATCAATATTATATAGTATCATCACATTAATATTATATAGTATCATCACATTAATATTATTATATAGTACAATAACATTAATATTATATAGTATCTGCACATTAATATTATGTATTATCTGCACATTAATATTATAAAGTATCATCACATTAATATTATATAGTATCATCACGTTAATATTATTATATAGTACAATCACATTAATATTATATAGTATCTGCACATTACTATTATATAGTATCATCACATTATTATTATATAGTATCTGCACATTACTATTATATACTATCTGCACGTTATTATTAAATAGTATCATCACATTAATATTATATAGTATCTGCACATTAATATTATTATATGGTATCTGCACATTAATATTATTATATAGTATCTGCACATTAATATTAGAGGAGAGGAGAGGAGAGGAGAGGAGAGGAGAGGAGAGGAGAGAGAAGAAGTGATGAGAGAAGGGGAAGAGGGAGAAGAAGTCATGAAAGGAGAGGAGAGGAGGAGAGCGAAGAAGTGATGAGAGGAGGACAGAGAAGAAGTTGATGAGAGGAGAGAGTAGAAGGGATGAGAGGAGAGGCATACTGAATGATACACAGTCAGATATCCAGGGATTCAGTGGGAGAATAGAGTGGAGATTTGGGGAGCCAGTGCATAACTTTGATGAATGTACCATATATTCTAGCATAACTCACATCTTCCTACCTTAATTCCATATATTACTAATTAATATATCACTAATACCAGTCAAAGACAAGAGGAGCAGCTCCAAGATGAGGAAGTACGTCCCAGACTGTCCTCCCTCCATTATTCCTACTAGGCAAAGATGAATCTGCATGTCTGCCTCGTTGAGATGGAGAACAGAAAGTAACACCAGCCGGCCTCACAACTAGCTGATGGCTTTTGGGGAAACCAATCCAGACATCAAACAGCTTCGCCTCGCTGGCCTTGAAGGTTGCTGCGTCACCAACCCAGGGGATTCTACCTCAGTTTCAGATCTTCAGAGCTCCCCCTCATCGGACCGAGAGGGTGTCTTAGACTCCGGCCCCTTTTGTCAGCCACAATGGATTCTACAGCAGGCTCGGGTCCATCGGGCCCCACCTCCCATCAGTCCTCAAGGGGTCTCCTATACCGTTCATGGTGGAAACAAACCTCCTCGGCCATTTCACCATCTGTCATCATTGGCAGCTCTATGGTGAGAAACAGCTTGGTTCCCATTGGCAAAAACACTCTGCTGTCCTGGAACACGAGTACAGGACATTACAAGGCTAGCGGTGAAAGTCGGCGATGAGGGCCGGGTCCACGATGTCTTTAGTGGAGACACAGCACCTCTCCTCTGGGCCATAATCCTCCCAGTCAACCAGGTACTGGAAATCCCTGCCCCGTGGTCAAACACTCAGGAGGCGTCTCACCGTGTACGTCGGATGGCCATCGATGACACAGGGAGGAGGTGTGGGCCAGGAAACAGAAAACAAAGGCACATGGAAAGTAGGGTGAATATGGAGGGTACCGGGTAACTGAAGACGAACAGCAGTGGGGCTAAATACTCTGGAGATAGGGATCGGGCCAATGAAATGGGGGGAAAGTCTTCGGGACTCCACCCGGAGGGGCAGGTGGAGAGCCATACACACTGTCCGAGCTGATAGCGTGGGGTCTGGTGGCGATCTGCTTGTTGCCTAAACCTGGATGTGGTCTTTAACAGAGCGGCCCAGGCTCTCTTCCAGGTAAGGCGACAGAGGCGGATGAACATCTGGGCAAAGGGATTGCTGACTTCCTCCTTTTGCTCGGGGAAGAGCAAAGGCTGATATCCCAAGGAACACTCAAAGGGCGAGAGACCCGTGGCAGAGCAAGGAAGGGAGTTGCGAGCGCACTCAACCCATACCAGTTGCTGACTCCAGGTGGTAGGGTTGGCAGAGACGAGGCAGCGAAGGGTAGTCTCCAGATCCTGGCTGGCTCGCTCCGACTGGCTGTTGGACTGGGGGTGGAATCGGGAGGACAGGCTGGCAGACAAACCAATGAAGGTGCAGAACCCCTTCCAGAACCGAGACGAGAACTAAGGGCCCCTGTCAGAGACCATGTCGACTGGCAGTCCATGGATCCGAAAGATGTTCTGCACCATGAGCTGGGCCGTCTCCTTGGCAGAGGGTATTTTGGGGAGAGGAATGAAGTAGGCAGCCTTGGAAAACCGATCCACCACAGTCGGGATGGCGGGGTTGCCATCAGATAGGGGAAGACCTTTGACTTGTGGTCCTTCTGTGGCTCAGTTGGTAGAGCATGGCGCTTGTAACGCCAGGATAGTGGGTTCGATTCCCGGGACCACCCATACGTAGAATGTATGCACACATGACTGTAAGTCGCTTTGGATAAAAGCGTCAGCTAAATGGCATATATTATTATTATTATTATTATATATTATGTGGGAGCAGAGACGGTGAGGGTCAGGCAGAGGTTGAAGGAGACTCCTCGACAAGTCATGTTTTGTGCACACTGTGCAAGCAGCGACGAATGCAGAGACGTCAGGGACCATGGTGGGCCACCAAAAGTGTCGTCGCACAAAAGCCAGGGTCCGGCTGGAGCCGGGTGGCAGGCCAGTCTGGAGGACTGGCTGGGACCGGGTTTGGCTGGGACCGCTCTGCCTCCTGGACCTGTTTCCCTATACCCCAGCTGAGTGCCGTCACCAGGCACCAGGCACATAATAGCCGTGGGGCTATAATGACAAGACAGACCGTCCAGCTTGACATTCTTGGATCCCGGCCAAAATGAGAGTGTCATGACGTGGCCCTTTCTGGGTATAGATCGTGGCTTCCTCCTCTCTCACTCTCTCCTACACCCAGGATCTGTTATCTCAGGTCGAACATTTCTGGTGGAGACCCTCACCCCCTGGCCATGCAGAAAGAGAGACCACAGAGTGAACAAAGGATTTCACGTGGCCAAACTCCTAAATCCCCAAAATGGGAAAATGAAACTATATGTCCACTTGTGAGAATGTGGGAAGGGTCCGTGGACACTTAAGGGACAGTTATGTTGAGTGTGTTTCATTTGGTGACCTCACGAAGGATAGGAAACACACATAACTATTTCTCTGAATGTGTACATTTCTCAATTAGGGTGTTTGCATCTAATTCTAAAATTCTAAAATCTAAAACTAATGAGTAAAGATTAAACTATTTGTGAAATGATGTAATATGATGTCAAACCTTTAATGTGAGAGAATTGTATTCCCTGTAAAGTTTAACTAAGTTATTGGCACTCCCCCGTGAGCACAGACATGATCTGGAGTCATGGAACAGCCCTTTCCTATTGTTACGAATAAAATCCCCTCCTGAGGAAATCCTCTTCAGACCACGCATACCTCGGTGTAAGCTGAGGTGGTACAGGTTTCAGTACCAAAACTAGAAAATTATACCACATGGAGCATTGTCTACACGGCTGGAAATGGTTAAACTCTGAGACTATCGATCCCTACAGAAATAGAGCAAATCTTAGATACTAATTACTAGTCTGCAGCTAGAAATGATGTAAACCTGGGACGAGAATACAGACAACCGCCGAAACACCCATTCTATGAGAACATTTCTGAATGGTACTCTGAAGTATCCATTCTATTCACAATATAGTTTGATCTTCATTGAAACAGAAAGAAAGCGAGAGACTCAGATGAACTCTCCAGTAGACGGACCGGATTCCAACAAAGAAGATCACAACGACACATGGGCGTAAATATATATTGATTGCAATTCTTCCCAAATGAGTGAGCGTTCATGTGCAAAGGATTAGCATTTGAATTAATATAATTATGTGTGTAGTGATCCCTTTTGTCTTTCCCGCTTCTTTCTCAGTCCACACCCATTTCCCTTTGTCCACCAAGCCGTCATATATCGGCTTAGCCCACCAGGGAATCTTCCTTGTTAGTAACCAATATCTACAGTTTGTTTGTTTATGCACTTCTGTGATTATTTAGTTAGTAAATAAATGATTAAGCCAATTGGTGTATGGATGACTTATAGTTTAGGCTGGGTTCGTGCATATAACCAACAATTTACGATGTTTGGAATGAGACTGACATGAGTTAAACAATAATTAATTAATAGAAGCCTAATTGATCAGATATTAAAATATCTAAAGAGTTATATTCGGAAAATTTTAACTTTGTAATCTGGAGATTTTCCGTGGTGTCTTGACTTCCTAGTTAATTACATTTACATGATTAGTTTAATCAATCCGCACCAGGTGGTAGGTGTTCCGTAGATCCAGCAACTGGAGCGGCTCAAAGGCCGAGGAGATGAATGGTAGTGGGTAGCGGTTCTTCACCATCATGCCATTGAGACCCTGATAGTCTATGCATGGGCACAGGGTCTTGTCCTTCTTCTCCACAAAGAAGAACCCTGCGCCGGGCGGGAGAGGATGAAGGACATTTAAATCCTGCTGCTAGGGAGTCCCAAATGTAGGTGTCCATAGCCTTGGTCTCCGGTCCCAACAGCGAGTACAGTCGACCCTGGGGCGGAGTGGTGCTAGGGAGAAGGTCAATCCCGCAGTCACATGGTCGGTGCGGTGGAAGCAAAGTAGCCCGGGCCTTGTTGAAAACCTCCCAAAGGTCCTGGAACTCCGCGGGAATGCCGGAAAGATCCCGGGCACCTTCCAAGCCCCCAGGAAGATGTCCTGGGGCAGGATGCACTGACTTCAGACACTGGGCGTGGCAGAACAGACTCCAGCCCATGATGGCACCAGTAGACCAGTTGATTAGGGGATTGTGTTGCTGGAGCCAAGAGAATCCCAATACCACGAGAATCTGAAGAAACTTGAGGAGCAGGAATTGAATAGTCTCGCAGGAATTGAATAGTTTCAGCTCGGAAGCCAAGGTAGCTGGACCTGGAGAGATTTAGACTGGTTTCCCCATAGTACAATTGCATGAACAGGGGTGCGAGCAAGGGAAGCAGGAAAGTTCTCCGTATGGCCCGACAGAGTACTTCCGGGATGACTCGGAGGCAATGTGGAAACCCTGGAAGTGCGAGGGAATTCGAATGTCCTCTCCCTCTGTTGTTCCCGTAGTTGCCCATCGATTTGGGTGGTCAAAGCGATGAGAGAATTGAAATCCATAGGTAACTCCCGAGCAGCAAGCTCGTCCTTGACCGCCTCCGAGATGCCGTGCAGGAACATATCGAACAGTGCTTCCTGGTTCCAAGCACTCTCCACTGACAACGTGCAGAAATCCACCGCATAGTCGGCCACACTGCTTCTCTCCTGGAGAACGGGGTGTAAAAAACCTTCTTCACCTCTCCCACGAACCCCTCCAGACTAACACATATGGCTATCTGCTGTTCCCATACAGCAGTAGCCCAAGTGAGAGCCTGAAGTTTGAAAATGAGGGCAACACTGAGACAGAAATGCCCAACAGGTGTTCGACTCTTCATTGAAGTGTTCTGGGGGGTAAACAGGGCTCCCGAGAAGGTGGATTGGCCAATGAGATGACGCTGCTAACCGCTGGGTTACTGAGGGGCTGTTACCACTGTGTTAGGCTGCCTCCCAGACAACCCGTGGAATTGCTCCAGCAAACTGTCCAATGCCCGGTCATGGTGTTCAGCCAACGTTTGTACCCCCTCCATGAGGCCACGAAACAGTTCCTCGTGCCTCCCGATGGTGGCTCCTTGGGAGGAGATGGCGTAGCGCAGCTGGCCCGGGTCTGCTGGGTCAGTCATGGCCAATTTGTACTATCAGGATAAAGGTAAGACCCAGATGCAGACCGTGTCGAAGGCTCAGGGTCAGGTCAGGCAGAGGTACAGGACGGCAGGCAGGCTCAGGGTCAGGTCAGGCAGAGGTACAGGACGGCAGGCAGGCTCAGGGTCAGGTCAGGCAGAGGTCCAGAGGTGGGGCAAAGGTACAGGACGGCAGGCAGGCTCGGGGTCAGGGGCAGGCAGAGTGGTCAGGCGGGTGGGCTCAGGGTCAGGACAGGCAAGGGTCAAAGCCAGGAGGACGAGAAAAGAGAGACTGGGGAAAAGCAGGAGCTGATACAAAAAACACTGGTTGACTTGACAAACAAGACGAACTGGCAACAAACAAACAGAGAACACAGTTATAAATACATGTAAATACCCTGAACGCCTCTGTCAATCCAACAGCTACTGTCAGTTATATTGTTAGCACTGAGGCGGTTTGCCCTAGTAGGAAGCCCACTGTGTGCAGCTCATCCTGCACTATCAGCTCAAAAATAAATATCACTGTCATGTCTATCTCTTATAAGCCACCCAGTAAAGCAATAAAAGCAATCAAGAATCGCAGAAAAGCACTAAACATAGCTCACATTAACATATGTAGCCTGAGAAACAAGGTTCATGAAATTGATAACTTGTTAGTAACAAATAACATTGATATACTGACTATCTCTGAAAGAGATACCTTTGATGATACAGTGGTAGCAATACATGGTTTCAACATCTTCAGAAGAGACAGGAATGTCAATAGTAGAGATGTTGTCGTTTATATTGCAGAAATCTGCTCGAAAGCGGTATCCAGATCCATCAGATATAGTGATCATAATTTAGTAGCCATATCCAGGAAAACCAAAGTTCCAAAGGCTGGGCCTAATATAGAGATCATACAAGAGGTTTTGTAGTGATTCCTATGTTGAAGATGTAAGTGATATTTGCCCGGTCTGTTGTGTGAAATGAAGAGCAACCAAAAGCTACACTTGACACATTTGTGAAATTGCTTATTCCAGTTATTTATAAAGCATTAGGAAAACGACTGTAAAAACTGTTAAATCCTTGTGGATTGATGATGAATTGAACAATTGTATGGTTGAGAGTGATGAGGCAAAAGGAATGGCAAATAAGTCTGGCTGCACAGCTGATCGTCAAACGTACTGCAAATTGAGAAATTATGTGACTAAACTTAACAAACAAAAAGAAGAAACTGTACTATTAAATAAAGAATGATAGTTAAAAGCTTCGGAGCACCTTAAATTAAATTGGGGGCAAAAAGGCAAACTCAGCTCCATCCTTCGTTGAATCAGATGGTTCATTCATCACAAAACCCCTGATATTGCCAACTACTTTAATGATTTTTTTGGCAAGATTAGCAAACGTAGGCATGACATGACAACAACAAACTCTGGACCTACTCATCCATTCAGAACTGACCAAATTATGAAAGACAAGCATTGTCATTTTGAATTCCATAAAGTGATTGTGGAAGAGGTGAAATAATTATTGTTGTCTATCAACACTGACAAGCCACATGGGTCTTCTGTTGAATCTGACAATTAATCTTAATGGTTGTACAGTCGTCTCAAATAAAACTGTGAAGGAACTCGGCGTTACTCTGGACCCTGATCTCTCTTTTGAAGAACATATCAAGACCATTTCAAGGACAGTTTTTTCCATCTCCGTAACATTGCAAAAATCAGAAACTTTCTGTCCAAAAATGATGCAGAAAAATTAATCCATGCTTTTGTCACTTTCTAGGTTAGACTACTGCAATGCTCTACTTTCCGGCTACCTGGATAAAGCACTAAACAAACTTCAGTTAGTGCTAAATACGGCTGCTAGAATCCTGACTAGAACCCAAAAATTTGATCATATTACTCCAGTGCTAGCCTCTCTACACTGGCTTCCTGTCAAAGCAAGGGCTGATTTTAAGGTTTTACTGCTAACCTACAAAGCATTACATGGGCTTGCTCCTACCTATCTCTCTGATTTGGTCCTGCCGTACATACCTACACGTATGCTACGGTCACAAGACGCAGGCCTCCTAATTGTCCCTAGAATTTCTAAGCAAACAGCTGGAGGCAGGGCTTTCTCCTATAGAGCTCCATTTTTATGGAATGGTCTGCCTACCCATGTCAGAGACGCAAACTCGGTCTCAACCTTTAAGTCTTTACTGAAGACTCATCTCTTCAGTGGGTCATATGATTGAGTGTAGTCTGGCCCAGGAGTGGGAAGGTGAACGGAAAGGCTCTGGAGCAACGAACCGCCCTTGCTGTCTCTGCCTGGCTGGCTCCCCTCTTTCCACTGGGATTCTCTGCCTCTAACCCTATTACGGGGGCTGAGTCCCTGGAGGGGGGGCGTCACCTGAGTGGGTTGATTCACTGTTGTGGTCATCCTGTCTGGGTTGCCCCCCCCTTGGGTTGTGCCGTGGCGGAGATCTTTGTGGGATATACTCAGCCTTGTTTCAGGATGGTAAGTTGGTGGTTGAAGATATCCCTCTCGTGGTGTGGGGCTGTGCTTTGGCAAAGTGGGTGGGGTTATATCCTTCCTGTTTGGCCCTGTCCGGGGGTGTCCTCGGATGGGGCCACAGTGTCTCCTGACCCCTTCTGTCTCAGCCTCCAGTATTTATGCTGCAGTAGTTTATGTGTCGGGGGGCTAGGGTCAGTTTGTTATATCTGGAGTACCTCTCCTGTCCTATTCGGTGTCCTGTGTGAATCTAAGTGTGCATTCTCTAATTCTCTCCTTCTCTCTTTCTTTCTCTCTCTCGGAGGACCTGAGCCCTAGGACCATGCCCCAGGACTACCTGACATGATGACTCCTTGCTGTCCCCAGTCCACCTGGCCATTCTGCTGCTCCAGTTTCAACTGACCTGAGCCCTAGGACCATGTCCCAGGACTACCTGACATGATGACTCCTTGCTGTCCCCAGTCCACCTGGCCATGCTGCTGCTCCAGTTTCAACTGTTCTGCCTTACTATTATTCGACCATGCTGGTCATTTATGAACATTTGAACATCTTGGCCATGTTCTGTTATAATCTCCACCTGGCACAGCCAGAAGAGGACTGGCCACCCCACATATGCTCTCTCTAATTCTCTCTTTCTTTCTCTCTCTCGGAGGACCTGAGCCCAAGGACCGTGCCCCAGGACGACCTGACATGATGACTCCTTGCTGTCCCCAGTCCACCTGACTGTGCTGCTGCTCCAGTTTCAACTGTTCTGCCTTATTATTATTCGACCATGCTGGTCATTTATGAACATTTGAACATCTTGGCCATGTTCTGTTATAATCTCCACCCGGCACAGCCAGAAGAGGACTGGCCACCCCACATAGCCTGGTTCCTCTCTAGGTTTCTTCCTAGGTTTTGGCCTTTCTAGGGAGTTTTTCCTAGCCACCATGCTTCTACACCTGCATTGCTTGCTGTTTGGGGTTTTAGGCTGGGTTTCTGTACAGCACTTTGAGATATCAGCTGATGTACGAAGGGCTATATAAATACATTTGATTTGATTTGATTTGATTTTGGTTCTGACAACATGCATGGAAAATTACTGAGTATGATAGCAGACTATATTGCCACTCCTATTTGTCATCTCTTCATTCTAAGCCTACAGGAACATATGTGCCCTCAGGCCTGGAAGAAGGCAAAAGTAATTCCGCTACCCAATAGCAAAGGGCCCTTTACTGGCTCAAACATCCGACCAATCAGCCTGCTACCAACCCATAGTAAACTTTTGGAAAAAGTACTGCTTCCTTGGCAGCAGCTAATAGGGATCCTGACACGCCCTGACTTTAGAGATCCTTTTTAGTCAGGGTGTGACTAGGGTGGGCAATCTAGTTTTCCTATTTCTTTGTTTGGCCTGGTATGGTTCCCAATCAAAGGCAGCTGTCTATCGTTGTCTCTGATTGGGGATCATACTTAGGCAGCCTTTTTCCCACCTTAGTTTGTGAGATCTTGATTTTGTATAGGTGCTGTGTAGCCTGCAGAACTGTACGGTCGTTTTGTATTTTGATGTTTTTCGGTGTTCATTTTAATAAAAGTAAGATATTCGCCTACCACGCTGCACCTTGGTCTCCTCATTCAAACGACGAGCGTAACAGATCCATAATAAATACAAATGTCTGAGATGTGTACTCTGAGTAACTTTACGTTTTTGACCTCCTCCCAGTTGATGAGGATGGGAGCTTGCCCAGCCTGGTTCCTCCTAAAGTTCACAATCAGCTCCTTTGATTTGCTGATGTTGAGGGAGGGGTTGTATACTGGGCACCACACCGTCAGAGTGCTTACCTACTCCCTGCCGGCTGTCTCGTCGCTGTTGGTAATCAGGCCTACTACTGTCGTGTCATCAGCGAACTTGATGATGGAGTTGGAACTGTGTGAGGGCATGCAGTCATGGGTATACAGTACAGGAGGGGACTGAGTACGCAGCCTTGTGGGGACACCGTGTTGAACATCAGTGTGGAGGAAGGTAATGTTGCCTACCTTCACCACCTAGATGTAACAATGGCGCCGGAGAAGAAAAAAGGGTCCGGAGGACGGGCTGCCTTCTGAGAATTCGTAGGCGATCGAACAAACCCCCACTTCCTTCCATTCTGCTAGCAAACGTGCAATCTTTGGATAATAAAATCGATGACCTACGCGGAAGATTAAACTACCATCGGGACATTCAAAACTGTAATATCTTATGCTTCACGGAGTTGTGGCTGAACGACGACACTATCAACATACAGCTGGCTGGTTATACTCTGTACCGGCAGGATAGAACAGCGGCGTCTGGTAAGACAAGGGGCGGTGGACTATGTATTTTTGTAAATAACAGCTGGTGCACGATATCTAAGGAAGTCTCCAGCTATTGCTTCCCTGAGGTAGAGTATCTCATGATAAACTGTAGTCCACACTATCTACCTAGAGAGTTTTTATCTGTATTTTTCGTAGACTGAGGGCTGGCACTAAGACAGCATTGAATGAGCTGTATTCTGCCATAAGCAAACAAGAAAACACTCACCCAGAGGCGGTGCTCCTAGTAGCCAGGGACTTCAATGCAGGGAAACTTAAATCTGCTTTAGCAAATTTCTATCAGCATGTTAAATGTGCAACCAGAGGGGGAAAAACTCTGGACCACCTTTACTCCACACACAGAGACGCATACAAAGCTTTCCCTCGCCCTCCATTTGGCAAATCTGACCATAATTCTATCCTCCTGATTCCTGCTTACAAGCAAAAATTAAAGCAGGAAGCACAAGTGACTAGATCAATAAAAAAGTGGTCAGATAAAGCAGATGCTAAGCTACAGGACTGTTTTGCTAACACAGACTGGAATATGTTCCGGGATTCTTCCAATGGCATTGAGGAGTACACCACATCAGTCATTGGCTTCATCAATAAGTGCATCGATGACGTCGTCCCCACAGTGACCGTACATACATACCCCAACCAGAAGCCATGGATTACAGGCAACATCCACACTGAGCTAAAGGCTAGAGCTGCCGCTTTCAAGGAGCGGGACTCTAATCCAGAAGCTTATAAGAAATATTGCTATGCCCTCAGATGAACCATCAAAAGGAAGCACAGCCGAGAGCTGCCCAGTGACACAAGCCTACCAGATGAGCTAAACTACTTCTATGCTCGCTTCGAGGCAAATAACACTGAACATGCATGAGAGCACCAGCTGTTCCTGAAGACTGTGTGATCACGCTCTCCGCAGCCGATGTGATTGCAATTATATTCTGCTATAATGTAATTAATGTTCTCTTTTACTTCATTATCCTTCCATTTAGATGTAATAGCAGCCTATTAAAACATATATACCATCAGGATTGGATTCTCTTCAGTATTCACTTCTGTGTAACGCCTTATTTCATTATGTTTACATTGCATATTCAAAAAAATGAAAATGCATGCACTCACTACTCTGGATAAGAGCGTCTACTGAAATTACTCAAATGTAAAAATGTAAATATTCTAGTAAACCAAGTTGATCCAGCCTTTGTGTTGTATGCATCTTACAGTCATAATTGCATATCATTGTGTACTATAATATGTTCTCTCTTTTCTACCTATGTAAAACCACTATCTACAGTTACTCATTAATAAAGCACCATAAAGATCGCCAGTTGGTTGGTTGATGGTGATGTATGTGCCAAGTCAGTCAAGACAGCGTCCATACTGCTCTAGCCGGCAGCCTTGTGGCGATTCAGTATCCAACCCAGCAAACGGGGCCGCAGGGCAGCCTAGTGGTTAGAGCGTTGGACCGAAAGGTTGCAAGTTCAAACCCCCGAGCTGACAAGGTACAAATCTGTCATTCTGCCCCTGAACAGGCAGTTAACCCACTGTTCACAAGCCGTCATTGAAAATAAGAATTTGTTCTTAACTCACTTGCCGAGTTAAATAAAGGTTTAAAAAAAAATAGTTTCGTCCTCAGAGGGACAGGTTTACACCCTATCCTTTTTTACAGGCTTCTTCACAGTCATTGTCTTGCATGTCTTAGAAAGGCATGGAAAAATGTGTATAATTATGAGAAAGAGTGAAATTCAAATACAGTGTATCATTTAAAGGTGGATGTAGTTACTGTTGAACAAACACAGCAAGAACTGCAATCATGCACAGTTACAAGAGTCAATATTTATCTGGCCAAAGCCCTAACCCAGAAAATAAACACTGTAATTAGGCCTATATAGATTTACATATAGTACCTGATGTCAAGTAAACATTTCAAACAGTGCCATTGTAATGAGCAGGATATCACACCACATTTTGTCATTATGATTTTGACAAAAAAAATACAAAATTTGGCATCTCGAACCCGGAAGATTTTAGGAGGAAACGTTGTAACTGTAACTATCAGCTTGAAACAGAGAGAGAGAGAGAGAGAGAGAGAGAGAGAGAGAGAGAGAGAGAGAGAGAGAGAGAGACCCTAGAAGAGAGCAGAGAGAGAGAGAGAGAGTTTGCTAGAGAGAGAGGTAAGAGAGCGATAGAGAAATGGGCGCAGAGAGAGATAGATGGTGCAGAGAGAGATAGATGGAGCAGAGAGAGAGAGAGAGAGATAGATAGAGAGAGATGGTCCGCAGAGAGAGAGAAAGAGAGAGAGATAGAGAGAGAAAAGATCACCCTCTCCGAGAGAGAGAGAGAGATAGAGAGAGAGAGAGGTGTCCCCCAGAGAGAGAGAGAGAGAGAGAGAGAGAGGGAGAAACAGAAAGAGAGAGATAGAGAGGATGCAGAGAGAGAGAGAGAGAGAGAGAGAGAGACTGACTGGGCCCCAAGGGTGGTCCACAGGATGTGGCAAGACGAGAGAGGGGATGGGACGACAGGGGGTAGGAGGAAGAGGGCGTGGAGGCAGAGGGAAAGAGGGGGAAGAGGGTGATGGTGGTGACGAGGCAGGAGAAGATGGCAGGAAACACAGAGGGGGATGATGGTGGAGGATGGAGGGGGAAGAAGGAAGGAGGTGGGTAGGTGATCAGATACAAAGATGCTATTTGTCATTACAGTGTGTGACATCATCTGTTTGTGTTCTTTCCGGTCATCATCTCTCCCATGATGCTTGTTTTCCAATCATGACCACCCACCACAACCATAGCAAACTGTCATCCAATCATGACCACCTACCCACCACAACCATAGCAAACTGTCATCCAACCACAACCACCCACTATAACCACCCACCATGACCATAACCACCCACCATGACCACCCACCATGACCATAACCACCCACCATGACCACCCACCATGACCATGACCACCCACCATGACCACCCACCATGACCATAACCACCCACCATGACCACCCACCATGACCATAACCACCCACCATGACCACCCACCATGACCATAACCACCCACCATGACCACCCATCACGACCACCCACCAGCATTTACTATATTGGCTCGAACTGTTTGATTAATGATGAATGAATGCATGTGTGGGATAATCAACTGCATTATCTCACCAAGCCGAAGCCTATAGGGCCTATAGAAGCATTAAGTCAAGAGTAGCTCAGCGAACTCTTTTAAACTCCATTCCAAACAAGCTGTACAGGCCTAATCAAATGCTATTCATTTTTCTTGAGCATATAAGATGAACTTTTTTCCTTTGGGAGCCCACAATGATAGGCTCTACATGCTATAGGAGGGGGACTTTAGTGTAAAGCAGAATCATGTTCTAGGCTAGATGTTTTGCTGTATGTTAAGCCTATACTTTGAATATCAGACCACAGATGATCAAGCCATCACGTAGTCAAATCGATTGTGATTTATTATCTCATTGTCTGACGATGTAAAATGTTCATGATATGGTGGATGGATGTTCAACCACGCATGTATAATCGGTTTCGGTTATGTATCATAGACTTTCCTTCAAATGATTGATGACTAACTAGCGTGGATGGACAACGCAAGGTTAACCTTCCACGCACAGGAGAATAGTGGTGGTCAGTTTGGACTGCCACGTAATCAACGCTCCTATGAGAGGGGGATTGGGGAGCGCGTGTGTTTGTTTTTTTGTGTGTGTGGGGGGGGGGGCACGAGGTTGTGGGATGCAGACGGTAAAGCAACCATTCTGTCTCGAGCTCTCCCAGCATCAGCACCACACGGTTACATGCGCCCTCTGGTTCCAAAGCGGAGAAGAGTGTCGGTGTCAAACCTGCAAGGCGAAATCGATCCGTTCTACAACACAAGGCAACAGGTTTTTCTCGAACTCTAGGACATAAGGGCTGAATTGTCTTTCAAATTCAGCGTCGAAAGGGAAGTTGGAAGGCAATTACTGGTGTGAGAACAATCCACAGGTTTGTAGAAAATCGAATGCCATTTTTTTCAACACCAGTCGAGAATATCTCGATATATTTTGTTTTCTAATTCATTATTTCCATTTTTAAAAAATGGTAATATGATTTCCTTTCTCTATTTAAAAATGTAAGACCGGGTATCGAAAATTGTTCATCACAAAAATAGGCTGAGTTGTGGTGACATAATGTAACTATAATACAATTCTTCAAATGGAGAGGCAACGTGTCTGGAGAACAGATGTGATGTGTGCTGCCAACAGGTGTTCTAGGTTAGACTGGCTAGTCTAGTCTAGTCGGCATCATCAAGGCTTCAAACGGGAATTAGGCTACCTGCCTTTTGTTTCTCTATAACGTCTGTCCATAGGCATGCATATGTAAGCGAATTTTAATAAATGTTAAAGGCCCAGTGCAGTCAAAATTCATTTTTTTCTATGTTCTGTATCATATTGTACAACATCTGATCAAACTAACACTATAAAAGTGAGAAAACATTTGATCAGTGTTATTTCCAGATAGTTGCTGGTTGAAAATATAATTTCCACAAGACCTTAACATCAACATGGTTTCATAGCATGGTTTCATAGCATGGTTTCATAGCATGGTTTCATAGCATGGTTTCATAGCATGGTTTCATAGCATGGTTTCATAGGCAGGAGTTTCGGCTTTCCATGGTGACATCACCATGCAGTAAATTCAAAGATTCAAAGAAAGTTCCAACCCCCCCCAAGGTACTTAAATGTTACCCAGCAATTATTTGATATTGATATAAAAATGACTGCATTTGGTCTTTAAGCCAGACCTGGCTGTCAGAAGAAAGACAAAGGTGGGTGGTGACTAGACCCTAAGCTCCTCCCTCCCTCCCACACCATTACACCACTTGTTACGGAGAAGTTCTTCACAGCACTGAATGCACGTTTTGACATCTCCACACCTGTTTCTGTTTCATTTGGACAGTCATGGACGCGCTAATGAAGGGGTTCTCAAAAGCCAAGGATGGGGTCGCGGCAGCGGCAGAGAAGACCAAGCAGGGCGTGACTGGGGCGGCAGAGATGACAAAAGGTGGTGTTATCTTTGTCGGTAGGTGTGGACAATAGTAGCTTACATGCTGTTGTTTTCTGTTACTACTTCCTGTTGAATCATTGCTGCAACATTGAATGTTAGAAATTCTGTATGACAATGGTTTTGATCAGCGAACATAAAGTGATACTTGTATTGAATGACGGTGCTTTGTAAGGTCAATAAATGGGATGTTAATTATTTGTCACCTGTCTTTCACCTGTGTTTGTTCTTTTCATAGGCAACAAAACAAAAGATGGAGTCACAACAGGTAGGTTGGATGTCACCATTACCAACATTTAAGCTATTTTATAGAATATAATCTACTGTACACACTTAGTTTAATGCCTGATTTTTACAACACACACACACACACACTAAACAACTAACAGAAAGCCAGCAGAGATCATATTGTCATGAAAATCAAGGATATGGTTTGTGACACCAATGCCAGCAGAGTAATAATACCAGTGATATCATACAACTCACCTTAACAGCCTATACACTCCATCTTAGAGTCACTGCTCACAGAATTCATTATGTTCCATTGAATTGAAAGAGACAGCGTATACTCTGTCTTGGAGTCACTGTTCAGCTGTTCACATTTGCCTTTGAATTGAAAGATAGGCTGCATGTTGAATGTCCTCAGTACCTGAATTGTCTTATGATTGGAGTGAATGGTGTGTGTGTGTGTGTGTGTGTGTGTGTGTGTGTGTGTGTGTGTGTGTGTGTGTGTGTGTGTGTGTGTGTGTGTGTGTGTGTGTGTGTGTGTGTGTGTGTGTGTGTGTGTGTGTGTGTGTGTGTGTGTGTGTGTGTGTGTGTGTGTGTGTGTGCCTGGCTGCGTCCTCCTTTGAGTCATGTCTTGTTGCTGTCATGGCCACCACTCACTGGATTAATCAGGTTTTGTGGTTATAGCCTTGCGTAAGCCATCCATGCCTAGCCTAGAGCAGAGCAGAGTAGAGGTAACTATGGTTAATATATACAGAGAGAATTTAGTTCCTATACCTTAATATGAGAATGGGAATCCATTATCTATAGGGGAATACCCATCTATCCTGGTCCCAGATATGTTTGTGCTGTATGGTAAACAATCCAGACCATAGGATTTGGCTTTATCAAACAGATCTGAGACCAGGCTATTGGGTAACCAATAGCTAGACTACTGTATGTCTAGGGGTCTTAGACCTAGCTACCTGGTCTGTAACCTGATTTTTACGATGTGCGTTTTGTTATTCTTATCTCTTACTTTTTTGTTGTTGTTATTTTCTTATAACTTTATTGTCAGTTAAGGTCTTTTAAGTACGCATTTCTCTTTAATGTCTACACCTGTGACAAATCCAATTTGATATGAATCTATGTGAGAAATGAGAAATGCCTCTAGGTGTTGAATGTACATGTGACAAGGGAGTCAGCAACCTTGATCCAAGGCCAGCTCTCTCCAGACCAGGTACATTATTATGTATTCAAATACTGACAAAACATAAATATGTGAACGACCGCCTTGATTCTATCTTATGTAGCAAAATATGAAATTATGTTTTTTTTTCATTGGATAAAAGCAGAGACACGGAGCTATAAAATGGTATATCAAGCACAGCATTTGTAGGAACAATGGGAAAGTAATCCTGCTTTGAAAGTTGATAAACTTGTAACTCCACTTTTGAGAAAATGGCCTTTAAATGATTTTGGTACACCTACTGGAGAGCTCTTCTTTGTCTACACCCAATCAGCATTGTTCACACGCTCTTAAGCAAGCCCCACCCATCTCTTTAAGGATTAACATGTGAGGTCATGTGCTAAACAGTGAGAACTGTAGTAAAGATTAAGACTACGTGGTAAAAGTAGTAGCCTACAATAAGGAAAAAAATACAGGTAAACAGAAAGTGTCCAGATAAAAAAGATTTTATAAATATTAGATCACACACTTGTCTAAATGATTGGGTCATGTGAAATAAATGCTATAAGTGTATGGGTCTCTACAGAAGGTGTAAACGGTACAGCGAAATGGTTACTTGCATTGTAGCAATATCAGAAATAGTGTCAATATAAAGGAAAAATTAACAAGTGTCAATGCCAGTAGAGAAAGAACAAAATAATATATAGTATGTATAAGATCAATATCACTAACCATATTAGTGATAGATGAGGTAGTTATATGCATACGATCAGGGGTAAAGTGGCTGAGCAGCAGGATAAAAAAAATAATAGTAGCAGCAATGTACAATTCCAGTCAAAAGTTTGGACACACCTACTCAAGGGTCTTTCTTTATTTTTACTATTTTCTACACTGTAGAATAATAGTGAAGACATCAAAACTATGGAAATAACACATATGGAATCATGTAGTAACCAAAAAAATGTGTTAAACAAATTAAAATATATATATTTTTTAAGATTCTTCAAAGTAGCCACCTTGCCTTGATGACAGCTTTCCACACTCTTGGAATTCTCTCTCTGACAGGTACTGTATAGTGTGTGTGTTGGAGAGAGTCATGTGACTAGCGGCACTGCAGATAGTGCTGATGACTGGGAACTCACCCCAGCGATGAACTGGTCCGTCCGAAACACATATGAACAAGGGAATCTATGTTCGGGGAACCTGTTTCTGTCCTGCCCTTGACTTTTGTGCAGGACATGTGATGTCCATAGGCTCTTCGTCGCAAAATTCCCTGATCTTCTCAAAAATATGTGTTTGTCTAGCTGTATCCAGGTGATGCTTGTACAGGCAGACCATCGATGGGGCAAAGGATGTTAGCATTGCGCAGCAGCTGAAACCTGGTCCCGACTGAGTCTGAACGCTACTTGGAGACAACGACACCAGGCTCCAGAGTATCAAAGCTGTAAAACAGGAAATAACTAACAAAAATTGAGAAGACATAACAACCTTCCACAATATCAATTCACCTCCCAAGTTTAGATAAGAAGAATAACCTCATACAATGCAATGAAAATGATGTTCACCTGAAGTGCTGGTACTGCTTGATCTGTGGCAGCGGCCTGAAGTACAAAGTCAGCTGTTGTTGTCAGCCATATCTTTCCACCAGCACCGTACCATCCTCCAGTCCAACCAGCTGTGGGATGTTGACCCCTGTCACAGTGTTGTCCTTCACAACACCAGCAATCTCAGACAGTGTTCACTCTGGTCTTTCTGAAGCGCTGCTTGATGAGGCCGAAGCTCGTGGTGTGGCCTGTGATCAGGAAGTGAAGGTCCAGACTGGTGGAGCTTGTGCATGGTCCGCCAGGATCAGGAAGTGAAAGTCCAGACTGGTGGAGCTTGTGCATGGTCCGCCAGGATCAGGAAGTGAAGGTCCAGACTGGTGGAGCTTGTGCATGGTCCGCCAGGATCAGGAAGTGAAGGTCCAGACTGGTGGAGCTTGTGCATGGTCCGCCAGGATCAGGAAGTGAAGGTCCAGACTGGTGGAGCTTGTGCATGGTCCGCCAGGATCAGGAAGTGAAGGTCCAGACTGGTGGAGCTTGTGCATGGTCCGCCAGGATCAGGAAGTGAAGGTCCAGACTGGTGGAGCTTGTGCATGGTCCGCCAGGATCAGGAAGTGAAGGTCCAGACTGGTGGAGCTTGTGCATGGTCCGCAAGGATCAGGAAGTGAAGGTCCAGACTGGTGGAGCTTGTGCATGGTCCGCCAGGATCAGGAAGTGAAGGTCCAGACTGGTGGAGCTTGTGCATGGTCCGCCAGGATCAGGAAGTGAAGGTCCAGACTGGTGGAGTTTGTGCATGGTCCGCCAGGCACAATACCAGAGCACAAACGGGTTATTGTTTTGGCCACTGCAATTATCACAATTCAGGTCCACACGTGTTTCCCCAACTCCCTAGTTGTTGACTGCGCTGCTGGATGACGCCTTCATCAACCAAGTAGTTGACTTGTTGTGGTATTCCTTCACAGCAGACACCAAACAAGACACACTTGCGAGGAGTTAAAAAGTAGATGGGACCTGGCTACATAGGGTCAGAGGGATAGTAGATGGGACCTGGCTACATAGGGTCAGAGGGATAGTAGATGGGACCTGGCTGCATAGGGTCAGAAGGATAGTAGATGGGACCTGGCTACATAGGGTCAGAAGGATAGTAGATGGGACCTGGCTGCATAGGGTCAGAAGGATAGCAGATGGGACCTGGCTACATAGTGTCAGAAGGATAGTAGATGGGACCTGGCTACATAGGGTCAGAAGGATAGTAGATGGGACCTGGCTACATAGGGTCAGAAGGATAGTAGATGGGACCTGGCTACATAGGGTCAGAGGGATAGTAGATGGGACCTGGCTACATAGGGTCAGAAGGATAGTAGATGGGACCTGGCTACATAGGGTCAGGAGGATAGTAGATGGGACCTGGCTACATAGGGTCAGAAGGATAGTAGATGGGACCTGGCTACATAGGGTCAGAAGGATAGTAGATGGGACCTGGCTACATAGGGTCAGAAGGATAGTAGATGGGACCTGGCTACATAGGGTCAGAAGGATAGTAGATGGGACCTGGCTACATAGGGTCAGAAGGATAGTAGATGGGACCTGGCTACATAGGGTCAGAAGGATAGTAGATGGGACCTGGCTACATAGGGTCAGAAGGATAGTAGATGGGACCTGGCTACATAGGGTCAGAAGGATAGTAGATGGGACCTGGCTACATAGGGTCAGAAGGATAGTAGATGGGACCTGGCTACATAGGGTCAGAAGGATAGTAGATGGGACCTGGCTACATAGGGTCAGAAGGATAGTAGATGGGACCTGGCTACATAGGGTCAGAAGGATAGTAGATGAGACCTGGCTACATAGGGTCAGAAGGATAGTAGATGGGACCTGGCTACATAGGGTCAGGAGGATAGTAGATGGGACCTGGCTACATAGGGTCAGAAGGATAGTAGATGGGACCTGGCTACATAGGGTCAGGAGGATAGTAGATGGGACCTGGCTACATAGGGTCAGGAGGATAGTAGATGGGACCTGGCTACATAGGGTCAGGAGGATAGTAGATGGGACCTGGCTACATAGGGTCAGGAGGATAGTAGATGGGACCTGGCTACATAGGGTCAGGAGGATAGTAGATGGGACCTGGCTACATAGGGTCAGGAGGATAGTAGATGGGACCTGGCTACATAGGGTCAGGAGGATAGTAGATGGGACCTGGCTACATAGGGTCAGGAGGATAGTAGATGGGACCTGGCTACATAGGGTCAGAAGGATAGTAGATGGGACCTGGCTACATAGGGTCAGGAGGATAGTAGATGGGACCTGGCTACATAGGGTCAGGAGGATAGTAGATGGGACCTGGCTACATAGGGTCAGGAGGATAGTAGATGGGACCTGGCTACATAGGGTCAGGAGGATAGTAGATGGGACCTGGCTACATAGGGTCAGGAGGATAGTAGATGGGACCTGGCTACATAGGGTCAGAAGGATAGTAGATGGGACCTGGCTACATAGGGTCAGAAGGATAGTAGATGGGACCTGGCTACATAGGGTCAGGAGGATAGTAGATGGGACCTGGCTACATAGGGTCAGAAGGATAGTAGATGGGACCTGGCTACATAGGGTCAGGAGGATAGTAGATGGGACCTGGCTACATAGGGTCAGGAGGATAGTAGATGGGACATGGCTACATAGGGTCAGAAGGATAGTAGATGGGACCTGGCTACATAGGGTCAGAAGGATAGTAGATGGGACCTGGCTACATAGGGTCAGGAGGATAGTAGATGGGACCTGGCTACATAGGGTCAGAAGGATAGTAGATGGGACCTGGCTACATAGGGTCAGAAGGATAGTAGATGGGACCTGGCTACATAGGGTCAGGAGGATAGTAGATGGGACCTGGCTACATAGGGTCAGGAGGATAGTAGATGGGACCTGGCTACATAGGGTCAGAAGGATAGTAGATGGGACCTGGCTACATAGGGTCAGAAGGATAGTAGATGGGACCTGGCTACATAGGGTCAGGAGGATAGTAGATGGGACCTGGCTACATAGGGTCAGGAGGATAGTAGATGGGACCTGGCTACATAGGGTCAGAAGGATAGTAGATGGGACCTGGCTACATAGGGTCAGAAGGATAGTAGATGGGACCTGGCTACATAGGGTCAGGAGGATAGTAGATGGGACCTGGCTACATAGGGTCAGAAGGATAGTAGATGGGACCTGGCTACATAGGGTCAGGAGGATAGTAGATGGGACCTGGCTGCAAAGGGTCAGAAGGATAGTAGATGGGACCTGGCTACATAGGGTCAGAAGGATAGTAGATGGGACCTGGCTACATAGGGTCAGAAGGATAGTAGATGGGACCTGGCTACATAGGGTCAGAAGGATAGTAGATGGGACCTGGCTACATAGGGTCAGGAGGATAGTAGATGGGACCTGGCTGCAAAGGGTCAGAAGGATAGTAGATGGGACCTGGCTACATAGGGTCAGAAGGATAGTAGATGGGACCTGGCTACATAGGGTCAGAAGGATAGTAGATGGGACCTGGCTACATAGGGTCAGGAGGATAGTAGATGGGACCTGGCTACATAGGGTCAGGAGGATAGTAGATGGGACCTGGCTACATAGGGTCAGAAGGATAGTAGATGGGACCTGGCTACATAGGGTCAGAAGGATAGTAGATGGGACCTGGCTACATAGGGTCAGAAGGATAGTAGATGGGACCTGGCTACATAGGGTCAGAAGGATAGTAGATGGGACCTGGCTACATAGGGTCAGGAGGATAGTAGATGGGACCTGGCTACATAGGGTCAGGAGGATAGTAGATGGGACCTGGCTACATAGGGTCAGAAGGATAGTAGATGGGACCTGGCTACATAGGGTCAGAAGGATAGTAGATGGGACCTGGCTACATAGGGTCAGGAGGATAGTAGATGGGACCTGGCTACATAGGGTCAGAAGGATAGTAGATGGGACCTGGCTGCAAAGGGTCAGAAGGATAGTGCACCTGCAAACAACAAAAGAACATTAAATAAAATAAATTAAAATGAATTTGTAATGGTTTTCTTCTAGGGAAAGAGAGGCGGACCAAAATGCAGCGTGGTTAGTTTTGTGCATCTTTAATAAAGATGAAAGTACAACAATCTACAAAACAAGAAACGTGAAAAAACCAAAACAGTCCTATCTGGTGCCACAAACACAAAGACAGGAACAACCACCCACAAATCCCAACACAAAACAGGCTACCTAAATATGATTCCCAATCAGAGACAATGACTAACACCTGCCTCTGATTGAGAACCATATCAGGCCAAACATAGAAATAGACAAACCAGACACACAACATAGAATGCCCACCCAGCTCACGTCCTGACCAACACTAAAACAAGGAAAACACATACGAACGATGGTCAGAACGTGACAGAATTGTCTCACCCCTGTCAATCTGTCTTTACACAACTCAGTGAAACGTATTTGACTGGTTACCATATATATATTATATATCTTGTTGTGTGTGTGTGTGTGTATCTGACTATATGTCCTTAATCAGTATAAAGGAGGAAATGTTCCTTACTTGGTGAGCAAAATCAAAGCTGTAATGTATCCTGATGTCTTTGCTTGCTGGTTCAGTAGGGGCCCCCAGAGACAACTACAGGTCTTGACAGGAAGTCTTGCAGTCAGCAACCATCTTCTGGTACACAGACCGCTCACTCTGAACAAGTGCTTGCTTTGGCCAGCTCTCTTTTTGATGGGGACACATTAGACCATTCTCCTTGGATGTCTGGTGGAGGAGAGTCAGGCGTGTTCTACTGATGCTGAAAGACAAATTCCAGAAACAAATATTCTTGCATTATTATAATAGATAGCCATAATCACCGTCAAACACGCCTGGCTAACTTGATGGGTCATGTAATCATCTGGCGAAGTGGAGTCTTTTGTTTAGACATGTAAGCTAGCCACTAGCTAAACAATGAACCATAATCCCAATTCACAGAGTACTAGCAATACAAAGTGATTGTCATAGCTAGCTTAAGTTAACCAAATAGGTTTAATGTTATCTAGTTTGCTAGCTAACATTAGGCTATAACTAGCAATGCAAATGGCTTTCTGATATATTACTCCACAGATCATACACATACTGTTAGCTAGTGAGCCAGCCATCTAATGTCAGCTTGCTAACCGTACACTTTAACTTGCAATGAAAACAACTTTCTGACAAAATTAGAAATGTATAATATCTGAAACTGTAGCTAGAAACCCAGCGGCCTCACGGCTCTGCCAGCTGGGACACTGACTGACCATCACCTTAAATGGCATCCTTATGTGCTTATCAAGTCTTAGTTCAGCAGCTAGACCCGGTTGGTGCTGCCACCTGGGGGTGGCATGTGGAAGTGTATCCTGGTAGTGTGTTTGCCTGTGTCCTAACACTAACTGTCCCCCATACCACAACAGTATCTTCTCTAACCATGTACCTCTGGATGTTAACCTCTTCATACCCCCCCCCCTCTCTCTCTCTCTCTCTCTCTCTCTCTCTCTCTCTCTCTCTCTCTCTCTCTCTCTCTCTCTCTCTCTCTCTCTCTCTCTCTCTCTCTCTCCCTCTCTCTCTCTCTCTCTCTCTCCCTCTCTCTCTCTCTCTCTCTCTCTCTTCCTCCTCTCTCTCTCTCTCTCTTCCTCCTCTCTCTCTCCCTATTCCCCCTCCTCCTCCTCTCTCTCTCTTCCTCCTCTCTCTCTCTCCCTCCTCTCTCTCTCCCTATTCCCTCTCCTCCTCCTCTCTCTCACTCTCTCCACAGTTGCAGGTAAAACGGTGTCTGGGGTGTCCCAGGTGGGCGGTGCCATGGTGACAGGTGTCACAGCAGTGTGCAACAAGACTGTGGAGGGGGCGGGGAATATCGCTGCTGCGACCGGATTGGTCAAGAAAGACCCAGCCAAACAGGTGAGAATGATACCTGAGAGCGTTGCCTTTCTTTCCCTCAGGCACACACTTTCCACCTCTCTCTCTCGTCCTTCACAACAACCTATTCAATTGAGATGAATGACAAAACAGGTGGCTTACTTTTTCTTCTTCAGCACAAATGTGTTTTCAGGGGGAACTTCTTTTCTATCTCAGCTACGGTCTCTGTCTCACCATCACATTAGCAGTGAATTGGTTGTGGTTCTCTGTAGCTAAACTTTCTCATAAGGAGAAAGTATTGTTGTGTAATTGATGGTTGTCTGACTGAATACATGTTTGTCAGGGAATAAACTTTAACATCACATGCTAGGAGAGAAAACAGAGGCGACCATTGCTATTCGTTTTTTGAAACTTCATCAGAACGGACCTGTTGCGTTTCAATGCTGTCCTCCATTTTCAATGAAACATTTTCGATCCATTTTATATGACAGCTATTCACTGGCTGCTCCTGTCTGTGTCAAAATGGACCCTGACCTTCAGTCCTCTACAGCCAGCTTCTTCTTCTCCTCTTATAGTCTCTGACATTCTTAGTTCTCAGTCATTAAAAAACAGGATGGATTCTCCATCGTCTGTTTGAAAGTCTGTTTTGATAAAGGAAGACAGAGAGAGAGAGAGAGAGAGAGAGAGACAGAGAGAGAGCGAGAGGTGAGGTCCAATATCCTGAAAGACTGAGACAATTTGCAGCCCTGACGGTCTCTGAAGATGAAAAATGATTGTCTCTCTTTCAAAACAAAACCCAACATAGTCTCGGATAGATAAAAGGAAAGCCTTGTGGTCGTAGTGATGATTCATCTTCAAACCAACAGCAGAGCAACAGGTTTTCTTCAGGCTGCTCTTACATGTTCTCTCAGTTAAAGGGACAATGTGCAATATTTACTGCTGTTCAACGGTCAATTCAATGAATAACAAACACCCATTGGTTATTGAAGGGATATAACTTGCCTAATGAGCTTAGTACAGGTCAACTCCATCTATGCATTTGAGAATGGTTACATACTCCAGACCCATCCCTCAGCTTTATAGCAAAACAGGTGGAGGGGCTGTCAATTGTAAACAACAAAAACAAATGACAGATTGTGGCTTTAACCGTGTTAATCTGCCAGGTGAATTAGCCACCCAAAGCATACAGCTGATGTCTCTGGTACTCAACAATCACTGCATTCATTATCTGTAAATTGCCCTTATTCGCATAGACACACACACACACACACACACACACACACACACACACACACACACACACACACACACACACACACACACACACACACACACACACACACACACACACACACACACACACACACACACACACACACACACACACATTTCCTGTACAGTGGCCTTATCGTAAAAACAAATCAACAACATCAATCAGAGAGAAAACCTCACTAATTAGAAGGAAATAAAACGTTTAGCCCCCATCCTCCTTTGTTTATGACTAGAGGGGTTACATGACACAGACACTCACAGATTAATTTAGTGTTTAGTGGGACATCATTCTAGAGGATTACACAATTATCCTGTGATTAATGCTACTGAGAGGAAATGATAAACAAAATCTGGGCCTGAAAATCAAGGACTTCATAACGATAATTACCGACACACACACACACACACACACACACACACACACACACACACACACACACACACACACACACACACACACACACACACACACACACACACACACACACACACACACACACACACACACACACACACACACACACACACACACACACACACACACATGCCACTGATGAATAACATAAAGTAGTGAAATGTAAATAAATAACTATTTGGGTGTGGACAGTAAACAACTCCTTGTAACCACTCTGGTCATCAGCAGTTGAATAATGTCCTCAGCATTATACAGTGCGTTCGGAAAGTATTCTGACCCCACATTTTGTTACGTCCATTTTCTTTGTTTTGAAAGAGGTTTGATTGTGGTATTTCCTGTGGCCATTGATTGGCCACCTAGCTCTTTATCTCCAAACCCTGTGTAACGCTTTATCATGTCCTCCGTGTAACGCCTAATTGTGTCCTCCGGGTGTCAGAGTGAAAACACAGAGACTGCTTCCCTAATTCTCTACATAGGCTCTGGTCAAAAATAGTGCAATTATGGGCCCTGGTCAAAAGTAGTGCACTATGGGCCCTGGTCAAAAGTAGTGCACTATGGGCCCTGGTCAAAAGTAGTGCACTTATGGGCCCTGGTCAAAAGTAGTGCACTATGTAGGGAATAGAGTGCCATTTGGGGCAAAGCCAGAGACTGTGCACAGAATTGGATTTATCTCATTTGGAGGTAGCCTTAGTGCCTGTCTGTTCCCTGCTTGTGTTCTGAGCGCCAGTCATTACAGTGCCATTGCTATCGATCAAATTAAAAAGGTCCAATCGACCGACCGACCCCATGTTAGAGCCCATCAAAGGGGCTTCTCTGCCTAGGGGTCTCCGACCCAGGCTCCATCTCTCGTTACCGTTATTTATCCCTCTATCTATCTGTCTCTCTCATCCCTCCTTCCTAAAGCAAGCAAGGGAACAGCAGGCGAGGGAGCTGAGTGATCCACTTTCATGTGGTTGTCCACAGCAGCCAGCCACCAGCCATCAATTAGACAGTGTGAGAGATGGGCTGTCTGACGACGAAGGAGGAAGAGTGAGGATGTTACTTGTTTGTTTGTGTGCTGGATAGAACACACACACACCGGGGTTTCCATTAGCCGGTAATAGCCGGCTTTTGTCCGATTAAAAAATAGAAAAGCTGATAAATAAAATTGTCCGGGAAGAGAAGAAAAAACACCATTGTGAAGTAACGCTTTTTAGCCTCTTCATTGATGGAAATACATTTTACCGGTCATGCTTATAAATATAGGTTAATATGAATAATTTATATTTGTATATTCTTTATGTATCTTTGTTATGTTTATATTGGTTATGTATCTTATTTATCACATGCGTACAGCATGCAGATAAAGAGCCTATGAGTGGAAATCTGTCTGAAAGTGCCAGAGCTGCTACTGCAGCATCTTGTGGTGCTTTCAAGACAACTGGGAACTCTGAAAAATACGAGGTCAAATCATGAGGTCAGTGAACTTCAGGTCAGAAAGTCGGAGCTCTAGAAAGAGGCCTGTGTTCCCGAGTTGGAATTCCGAGTTTGATGACTGTTAAAAACTATTTTTCCTAGTCGGAGCTCGTATTTTCCCAGGAATCTTGAACCCACTGAAGTTGAAACTCAGAGATTTCCGAGTTCCCAGTTGTTTTGAAAGCAGCATCAAACGGCAACTGAAGGCAGGCTTCATCAGAGCGTCAAACACCACTTGCAATGAGCTGGAGGCGGTATGCATGTGCAGTGCCCGTTTGACAACAGTGTTTACTCGCTAATTGCATTATGCATGAACATTCACGTCTAGTCTACTGCCTTGTGGGGCGACAGGTAGATTACTGCCTTGTGGGGCGACAGGTAGATTACTGCCTTGTGGGGCGACAGGTAGATTACTGCCTTGTGGGGCGACAGGTAGATTACTGCCTTGTGGGGCGACAGGTAGATTACTGCCTTGTGGGGCGACAGGTAGATTACTGCCTTGTGGGGCGACAGGTAGATTACTGCCTTGTGGGGCGACAGGTAGATTACCGCCTTGTGGGGCGACAGGTAGATTACTGCCTTGTGGGGCGACAGGTAGATTACTGCCTTGTGGGGCGCCAGGTAGCCTATTGCCTTGTGGGGCGCCAGGTTGCCTATTGCCTTGTGGGGCGCCAGGTAGCCTATTGCCTTGTGGGGCGCCAGGTAGCCTATTGCCTTGTGGGGCGCCAGGTAGCCTATTGCCTTGTGGGGCGCCAGGTAGCCTATTGCCTTGTGTGGCGCCAGGTAGCCTATTGCCTTGTGGGGCGCCAGGTTGCCTATTGCCTTATGGGCATTGCTGCACTCATAATGTGAAGAAATAGTAGTTGATCAACATTTTAAGATCAACGTTCTGATCTGCTGCATCAGACTCATTGTTTTTTAATGTTTATTTAAAATGTTTATGTAGCTTAGGCCAACTGGTTCTATGAATTAGGGATCCATATTCATATTCTATATCCATATTGTGTTTGAAATAGGCTATTTAGTTCAAAATGTTGGCTGTCAAATGTCCTACTCTACATTTTCCTAACGGAAACCCTGACACACACACACACACACACACACACAGACAGACAGACAGACAGACAGACAGACAGACAGACAGACAGACAGACAGACAGACAGACAGACAGACAGACACACACAGAGGCCTGCTGGTTATTGTCTGTGAGAAGGAGACGGCTCAGGCTGGTAAATGGATTTGTGCTGGTAAGATAGAGCAGAGAACACACCTCATCAGCTCCCATAGACTGACTCACTGACTCAAGTCACAGATGCTGTTCTGTGTATGTCCTGTTGATGAGCCACGAGACAAGAGGAACCCAATCAATATCTCGTCAATGTTTCATATGGGAAATGAAAGGCTCAAGAAATTGTGAAGAATGAACGTATTACTTAGTTACAAGTTAATACTTAGCTGGAGAAGATATTATCTTTATAGGATAAGTATTATCATGTACACAACTAACTGTATAAGTCACTGAGCTCTTCAATATGGTCCATTCTACTGCCACTGTTTGTCTATGGAGATTGCATGGCTATGTGCTCTATTTTATACACTTGTCAGCAACGAGTGTGGCTGAAACAGCCAAATCCACAAATTTGAAGTGTCCACATACTTTTCATGTCTTTTGGTTTCTTGAGTTGACTAGCAGAATAGAAAGAAGAACAGTAGAAACAGTATTTATTTGCCATGGTGAGTGTTGGGAGATGACGTGTGGTGTGTGTGTGTGTGTGTGTGTGTGTGTGTGTGTGTCTGGCTCTGCTGTGTGAACAGATGGAGACACGGTGGGCGGTGTTAAATGGAATGGCAGGAGGAGAGAGAGAGAGAGCGGGAGAGCAATGGGGAGGGCAATGGGGAGGGAGGGGATGGGGAGGGAGGGGATGGGGAGAGATTTGGAGAGAGAGAGAGGAGAGAGAGAGAGAGAGAGGAGAGAGAGAGAGAGAGAGAGAGAGAGAGAGAGAGAGAGAGAGAGAGAGAGAGAGAGAGAGAGAGAGAGAGAGAGAGAGAGAGAGAGAGAGAGAGAGAGAGAGAGAGAGAGAGAGAGAGAGAGAGAGAGAGAGAGAGAAAACCTGGGTCTGCACTACCCTGTAACTCTCAGGTTGTGTCAGCTGGTAGCCTGGGAGTGGATTTGTGTGTATCACCTGTGTATCTTATTAGAGAAGGTCATACCAATGCCAAGCACCAATCAAGCTCGTGTGTGTGTATATGTGTGTTGTGTTAGTATGGTTGTCATTACCAACAAGAGGAAAATACTGCAGCAGCAACCAACTAACACAAGGTAATAGTCTAACAGGGTTATTTGGGACACTTGTCCATTGTTGACCTGGTCAGTGAATGTGTTATTATTGCAGGATGAAGATGCTTTGTCTAAAGACTTGGCCATCAACGAGTCTCCAGTGGACCCAGAGGGCGATGATGCTGCAGAGGTGGGACATTTACCGTCACGCTTATCTTCTAGATCACTATTTCAACAGGCTTTCTGTAGATGGAACCTCGGGGTCCGAGGCTGTAGACCAAGGCTCTTCAACCCTGTTCCTGGAGAGTTACAGTACCATCCTGTAGGTTCTCTCTCCAACCCTGTTCCTGGAGAGTTACTGTACCGTCCTGTAGGTTCTCTCTCCAACCCTGTTCCTGGAGAGTTACTGTACCATCCTGTAGGTTCTCTCTCCAACCCTGTTCCTGGAGAGTTACTGTACCATCCTGTTGGTTCTCTCTCCAACCCTGTTCCTGGAGAGTTACAGTACCATCCTGTAGGTTCTCTCTCCAACCCTGTTCCTGGAGAGTTACAGTACCATCCTGTAGGTTCTCTCTCCAACCCTGTTCCTGGAGAGTTACAGTACCATCCTGTAGGTTCTCTCTCCAACCCTGTTCCTGGAGAGTTACTGTACCGTCCTGTAGGTTCTCTCTCCAACCCTGTTCCTGGAGAGTTACTGTACCATCCTGTAGGTTCTCTCTTCAACCCAAGAACCTACAGGATGGTACAGTAACTCTCCAGGAACAGGGTTGGAGAGAGAACCTACAGGAGGTTACAGTAACTCTCCAGGAACAGGGTTGGAGAGAGAACCCTGTTCCTGGAGAGTAACTCTCCAGGAACAGGGTTCCTGGAGAGAGAACCATCCTGTAGGATGGTACTGTAACCCTGTTCCTGGAACAGGGTTGGAGAGAGAACCTACAGGACGGTACAGTAACTCTCCAGGAACAGGGTTGGAGAGAGAACCTACAGGATAGTACAGTAACTCTCCAGAAACAGGATTGGAGAGAGAACCTACAGGACTGTACGGTAACTCTCCAGGAACAGGGTTGGAGAGAGAACCTACAGGATAGTACAGTAACTCTCCAGGAACAGGATTGGAGAGAGAACCTACAGGACTGTACGGTAACTCTCCAGGAACAGGGTTGGAGAGAGAACCTACAGGACTGTACGGTAACTCTCCAGGAACAGGGTTGGAGAGAGAACCTACAGGACTGTACGGTAACCCTCCAGGGACAGGGTTGGAGAGAGAACCTACAGGAGGGTAGCTCTCCAGGAACAGGGTTGGAGAGAGAACCTACAGGAGGGTAGCTCTCCAGGGACAGGGTTGGAGAGAGAACCTACAGGAGGGTAACTCTCCAGGAACAGGTTTGGAGAGAGAACCTACAGGAGGGTAACTCTCCAGGAACAGGGTTGGAGAGAGAACCTACAGGAGGGTAGCTCTCCAGGAACAGGGTTGGAGAGAGAACCTACAGGAGGGTAGCTCTCCAGGGACAGGGTTGGAGAGAGAACCTACAGGAGGGTAACTCTCCAGGAACAGGTTTGGAGAGAGAACCTACAGGAGGGTAACTCTCCAGGAACAGGGTTGGAGAGAGAACCTACAGGAGGGTAACTCTCCAGGGACAGGGTTGTAGAGAGAACCTACAGGAGGGTAGCTCTCCAGGAACAGGGTTGGAGAGAGAACCTACAGGAGGGTAGCTCTCCAGGAACAGGGTTGGAGAGAGAACCTACAGGAGGGTAGCTCTCCAGGAACAGGGTTGGAGAGAGAACCTACAGGAGGGTAGCTCTCCAGGAACAGGGTTGGAGAGAGAACCTACAGGAGGGTAGCTCTCCAGGAACAGGGTTGGAGAGAGAACCTACAGGAGGGTAGTTCTCCAGGAACAGGGTTGGAGAGAGAACCTACAGGAGGGTAGCTCTCCAGGAACAGGGTTGGAGAGAGAACCTACAGGAGGGTAGCTCTCCAGGAACAGGGTTGGAGAGAGAACCTACAGGAGGGTAGCTCTCCAGGAACAGGGTTGGAGAGAGAACCTACAGGAGGGTAGCTCTCCAGGAACAGGGTTGGAGAGAGAACCTACAGGAGGGTAGTTCTCCAGGAACAGGGTTGGAGAGAGAACCTACAGGAGGGTAGCTCTCCAGGAACAGGGTTGGAGGGAGAACCTACAGGAGGGTAGCTCTCCAGGAACAGGGTTGGAGAGAGAACCTACAGGAGGGTAGCTCTCCAGGAACAGGGTTGGAGAGAGAACCTACAGGAGGGTAGCTCTCCAGGAACAGGGTTGGAGAGAGAACCTACAGGAGGGTAGCTCTCCAGGAACAGGGTTGGAGAGAGAACCTACAGGAGGGTAACTCTCCAGGAACAGGGTTGGAGAGAGAACCTACAGGATGGTACAGTAGCTCTCCAGGAACAGGGTTGGAGAGAGAACCTACAGGATGGTACAGTAACTCTCCAGGAACAGGGTTGGAGAGCCCTGATTTCTGAGATTACAGAGGATCAACGTCATTGAATCAGTGATTAATGGTTAACTCCTCATCATCCTCCCGTTTTTATTGAGTCATCATCCTCCATGTTTCATTCATCAGATTGTTTTACATAGTTTGTGTTTAATTGTTTCTTTTGTTGTGGATTTCCGTTCAGAAGGGCGAGGTTCCCGTGACTTCACAGTAATGTTTTTGGGTTTCATCCACCATCATCACCCTCCGTCTATGGTATGTTTGTGATTCACTTTGTGATCATTTGTTATCAGTTATTACACAAATAGGAACATAATAACGTAATACTAATAATTCCTGAAATAACTTTTCCCTCTCTGTCCTTGCAGGAGGATTCTGATGGCTATTAGAGTACACTGCATTATCTCACAACAAGCATTATCCAGAACTACTGTAACCATCCAGAATCAATGATTAAAACATTCCATGTCGCACTGCCAAGTCCCGTCGTGCCTCGTTGTGGTCTCAATAGTGAATCTGTGCTGTGTGTGTGTGTGTGTGTGTGTGTGTGTGTGTAATAGTGAATACTGTGTGTATGTGTGTGTGTAGTGTACTGTGTGTGTGTGTGTGAATACTGTGTGTGTGTGTGTAATAGTGTGTGTGTGTGTGTGTGTGTGTACGATATGTGTAATATGTATAGCCTATGTCAGTGTGTGTGAGAGTGTGTATGTTTGTTTCTGTACTTCAGTGTGTGTGTGTGTACTTCAGTGTGTGTGTGTTCTGGTGTCTTCGTCAGTCAGTCCTGAGGGCGGTCTATATGCCCTTCTGGTCCAGCTGTCACCTTCAGTGAAAAGCTGTTAGTGAATACTGTATACAGTATACTCTGCTAATAGTGAATACTGTATACACCACTCTGTTAATAGTGAATACGGTATACACCACTCTGCTAATAGTGAATACTATATACAGTATACTCTGCTAATAGTGAATACTGTATACAATACACTCTGCGAATAGTGAATACTGTATACACCACTCTGCTAATAGTGAATACTGTATACACCACTCTGTTAATAGTGAATACTGTATACAGTATACTCTGCTAATAGTGAATACTGTATACAATACACTCTGCGAATAGTGAATACTGTATACACCACTCTGCTAATAGTGAATACTGTATACACCACTCTGCTAATAGTGAATACTGTATACAGTATACTCTGCTAATAGTGAATACGGTATACACCACTCTGCTAATAGTGAATACTGTATACACCACTCTGCTAATAGTGAATACTGTATACAGTATACTCTGCTAATAGTGAATACTGTATACAGTATACTCTGCTAATAGTGAATACTGTATACAGTACACTCTGCGAATAGTGAATACTGTATACACCACTCTGCTAATAGTGAATACGGTATACAGTACACTCTTCTAATAGTGAATACTGTATACAGTATACTCTGCTAATAGTGAATACTGTATACAGTATACTCTGCTAATAGTGAATACTCTATACACCACTCTGCTAATAGTGAATACTGTATACAGTATACTCTGCTAATAGTGAATACTGTATACAGTATACTCTGCTAATAGTGAATACTGTATACAGTACACTCTGCGAATAGTGAATACTGTATACACCACTCTGCTAATAGTGAATACGGTATACAGTACACTCTGCTAATAGTGAATACTGTATACAGTATACTCTGCTAATTGTGAATGCTGTATACAGTATACTCTGCTAATAGTGAATACTCTATACACCACTCTGCTAATAGTGAATACTGTATACAGTACACTCTGCGAATAGTGAATATTGTATACAGTATACTCTACTAATAGTGAATACTGTATACAGTACACTCTGCTAATAGTGAATACTGTATACACCACTCTGTTAATAGTGAATACTGTATAGAGTATACTCTGCTAATAGTGAATACTGTATACACCACTCTGTTAATAGTGCATACTGTATACAGTATACTCTGCTAATAGTGTATACTGTATACAGTACACTCTGCTAATAGTGAATACTGTATACACCACTCTGTTAATAGTGAATACTGTATACAGTATGCTCTGTTAATAGTGAATACTGTATACAGTATACTCTGCTAATGGTGACTACTGTATACACCATTCTGTTAATAGTGAATACTGTATACACCACTCTGTTAATAGTGCATACTGTATACAGTATACTCTACTAATAGTGAATACTGTATACACCTCTCTGTTAATAGTGAATACTGTATACAGTATACTCTGTTAATAGTGAATACTGTATACAGTATACTCTGTTAATAGTGAATACTGTGTACACCACTCTGTTAATAGTGAATACTGTATACACCACTCTGCTAATAGTGAATATTGTATACAGTATACTCTGCTAATAGTGAATACTGTATACAGTATACTCTGCTAATAATGTATACTGTATAAACCACTCTGTTAATAGTGAATAATGTATACACCACTCTGCTAATAGTGAATACTGTATACACCACTCTGCTAATAGTGAATACTGTATACACCACTCTGTTAATAGTGAATACTGTATAGAGTACACTCTGCTAATAGTGAATACTGTATACACCACTCTGTTAATAGTGAATACTGTATAGAGTACACTCTGCTAATAGTGAATACTGTATAGAGTACACTCTGCTAATAGTGAATACTGTATACAGTATACTCTGCTAAAAGTGAATACTGTATACAGTACACTCTGCTAATAGTGAATACTGTATACACCACTCTGTTAATAGTGAATATTGTATAAACCACTCTGTTAATAGTGAATAATGTATACACCACTCCGCTAATAGTGAATACTGTATACACCACTCTGTTAATAGTGAATACTGTATAGAGTACACTCTGCTAATAGTGAATACTGTATACAGTATACTCTGCTAATAGTGAATACTGTATACACCACTCTGCTAATAGTGAATACTGTATACAGTATGCTCTGTTAATAGTGAATACTGTATACACCACTCTGCTAATAGTGAATACTGTATACAGTATGCTCTGTTAATAGTGAATACTGTATACAGTATACTCTGCTAATGGTGAATACTGTATACACCATTCTGTTAATAGTGAATACTGTATACACCACTCTGTTAATAGTGCATACTGTATACAGTATACTCTGTTAATAGTGAATACTGTATACAGTATACTCTGTTAATAGTGAATACTGTATACACCACTCTGCTAATAGTGAATACTGTATACAGTATACTCTGTTAATAGTGAATACTGTATACACCACTCTGCTGATAGTGAATACTGTATAGTGATCAATCGCTGACAGTCCTGCACAGATTATCACTATATGCGAAGTACACTGTATTACAGTTTATCAAAAAGCACCTAAGTATCCATATAATGATATAACGACTATATGAATTTGAAATGAAGTATACAATACTCTGTTTTTGTGTGTAAATCGTCACAGTTGTTTGTGGTGGACTACAGTGCTATATGAGGTATTTATGGATTCATATACTGTATTTTTATGTTCTGTGAACTCTCTAAAAGACTCTGGGTTGAGGTCAGTGATAAAGATAAAATATTGGATGGAGTTTGAAACAAACACAAGCATTGAACCAAACAATTCAACTAACTGTAACATGGAGTTTAGTTACATTTGTTAAATGTTGAATAAAGTATAAATAAAACAATTAAGAATATGTATTTATCAGTTTGCCTTATTTCATCTATTCACAACCACTGTGTGTTTGCGTGTTTGCCATAGAAGGGTTATAGAACCTCTCCCTATGGCTGTGACTGGTGAACTCAAGGGTACACTCAATATGGCTGACCTGGTAGAGGATTTCCATTCTAGAGATTATATTTCTATGGTTAGCCTGCTTTCTCACAGTACAAGATTAGTATGTGACAGGCGAGCCGACTGAGAGATGACGAGCAGCAGACGATCGATAAGAGGTCCTGTTTAGAAGACTTACCACCATCATCCAATACCATTACAATAAATCCTATCTGTCATACTGTTGTCAGGAAGAGGAGAAGTTAAGCTCTGAACAGGAGAGAGGGAGGGGAAGATCAGCCCATTACTGGGGTGGGAGGGAGGGAGGGACGGGAAGATCAGCCCATTACTGGAGTGGGAGGGAGGGAGGGAGGGAGGGAGGGAGGGAGGGAGGGACGGGAAGATCAGCCCATTACTGGAGTGGGTGGGAGGGAGGGAGGGAGGGAGGGAGGGAGGGAGGGAGGGAGGGAGGGAGGGGAGGGAGGGAGGGAGGGAGGGAGGGAGGGAGGGAGGGAGGGGAGGGAGGGAGGGAGGGAGGGAAGATCAGCCCATTACTGGGGAGGGAGGGAGGGACAGGAAGATCAGCCCATTACTGGGGAGGGAGGGAGGGTGAATATTCTATACACCACATATGCCCCTTCTGCCCACCCCATGCCCCCCACCCTGTGATCGAGATATATATCAGATGCTCAACATGCTCTGCTCACACCTACTGTGATGGTTCAGGCCTAAACCACACAAATAGCAACACTAGACACTATGGAACACAAAGCTTTTACTATCTCATCCTGGAATATACAAGATCTGAGGTGATCTGCCTTTGGCCTAAAGAGCAGGAGCCCAGACGTCATCAAATAAATTGGAAATACAGACATTGTCTTCCTACAAGAAACATGGTATAGAGGAGAGGTACCCACTAGTTGCACTCTAGGTTACAGAGAGCTGGTTGTCCCATCCACCAAACTACCAGGTGTGAAACAGGGAGGAGACTCAGGGGGTATGCTAATTTGGTATAGAACAGACCTAACCCACTATCAAATGAGTCAAAACAGGAACATTTTACATCTGGCTAGAAATTAATAAGGAAATTATCTCAACAGAGAAAAATTTCCTCATGTGTGCTACCTATATCCCTCCAATGGAAGCACCATACGATGACAGCTTCTCCATCCTGGAGGGGGATATCAACCATTTCCAGGCCCAGGAACATGTACTATTCTGTGGTGACCTAAATGCCAGAACTGGACAAGAACCTGACACTCTCAGCACACAGGGGGACAAACACCTATCTGGATGTGACAGCATTCCCTCCCCCATATGCCCCCCTAGACACAACTACGACAACATAGCCAACAAAAATAGGTCACAACTCCTGCAGCTTTGTCAGGCGCTGGGAATGTACATATTCAATGGTAGGCTTTGAGGGGACTCCTATGGTAGGTACACCTATAGCTCATCTCTTGGCAGTAGTACTGTAGATTACTTTATCACTGACCTCAACCCAGAGTCTCTCAGAGTGTTCACAGTCAGTCCACTGACACCCCTATCAGATCACAGCAAAATCACACTCTACTTAAACAGAGCTGTGGTCAATCCAAGCCAAAGGAACTGAATAATGTTAAGAAATGCTATAGATGGAAGGAAAGTGTGGAAATCTAGCAAAAAACTATTAGGCAACAACAAATTCAATCCCTTCTAGACAATTTCCTGGACAAAATGTTTCACTGTAATAGTGAAGGTGTAAACATAGCAGTAGAAAACCTAAACAGTATATTTGATCTCTCAGCTTCCCTATCAAATCAAACCATTTAAAGCAGGCAACCTAAGAAAATTAACAACAATAACAAATGGTTTGATTAAGAATGCAAAAACCTAAGAAAGAAATTGAGAAGCCTATCCAACCAAAAACATAGAGACCCAGATAACCTGAGCCTTCACTATGGTGAATCACTAAAACAATACAGAAATACACTATGGAAACAGAAGGAACAGCATGTCAGAAATCAGCTCAATGTAATTAAAGAATCCATAGAATCTAACCACTTCTGGGAAAATTGGAAAACTCTAAATCAACAACAACACAGAGTTATCTATCCAAAACGGAGATGTATGGATAAACACTTATCCAATCTTTTTGGCTATATAAACAAACATCAAAAGCATATACATGATAAAATACAAATCTTAGTATCAGCTATTAAAGACTACAAGATCCCACTAGATTCTCCAATTAAATTGAATGAACTACAGGACTAAATACAACCCCTCCAACCCAAAAAGGCCACAAATTCCAATTGACAATACTTAATACAATACTTTAACATCATTCTCAGCTCTGGCATATTCTCCAATATTTGGAACCAAGGACTGATCACCCCAATCCACAAAAGTGGAGACCAATTTGACCCCCAATAACTACCGTGGGATATGCGTCAACAGCAACCTTGGAAAAACCCTCTGCATTATCATTAACAGCAGACTTGTACATTTCCTCAGCGAAAACAATGTACTGAGCAAACATATTGGCTTTTTACCAAATGACCGTACGACAGAACACATATTCACCCTGCATACCTTAACTGACAAACAAACAAACCAAAACAAAGGCAAAGTCTTCTAATGCTTTGTTGATTTACAAAAAGCCTTTTGACACAATTTGGCATGAGCGCATGCTATACAAATTGATGGGAGGTGGCGTTGGGGGAAAGACATAGGACATTATAAAATCCATGTTTTTATTTTTTTTATTTTACCTTTATTTTCTCATTGAGATAACATCTCTTTTCCAAGAGAGACCTGGTCCAATAGCAGCAGAGGGAACAACGTTTCCATGTACACAAACAATAAGTGTACGGATAAAATAGGCAAAAAGCATTTCTTTCTACAGGGCCGGGGGGTGAGACAAGGATGCAGCTTAAGCCCCACCCCTCTTCAACATATATATCAATGAATTTGAGAGAGGGCACTAGAAAAGTCTGCAGCACCTGGCCTCACCCTACTAGAATCTGAAGTCAAATGTCTACTGATGATCTGGTTCTTCTGTCCGCAACCAAGGAGGGCCTACAGCAGCACCTAGATCTTCTGCACAGATTCTGTCAGACCTGACCAAATCTCAGTAAGACAAAAATAATGGTGTTCCAAAAAAGGTCCAGTTGCCAGGACCACGAATACAAATTCTATCTAGACACCGTTGCCCTAGAGCACACAAAAAACAATACATTCCTCTGCCTAAACATCAGCGCCACAGGTAACTTCCACAAAGCTGTGAACGATCTGAGAGACAAGGCAAGAAGGGCATTCTATGCCATCAAAAGGAACATAAAATTTGACATACCAATTAGGTTCTGTCTAAAAATACTTGAATCAGTTATAGAACCCATTGCCCTTTATGGTTGTGAGGTCTGGGGTCCGCTCACCAACCAATATTTCACAAAATGGGGCAAACACAAAATTGAAGCTGCATGCAGAATTATTCAAAAATATACTCAGTGTATTCTTTTAGAGCTTTTGTGAGTGTAAAGTTTACTGTTCATTTTTTATTGTTTATTATCTATTTCACTTTCTTTGGCAATGTTAACATATGTTTCCCATACCAATAAAGCCCTTAAATTGAGTGAATTTGATAGAGGCTTTTCCACCACCAACGCCAGTCTCAGCATGGTCTTAAGGCAACATATCCTCATTACATCAGCTCAGAGACACGGTGGGTGCTGAAGGAAATGGGACAGAAGGCAGTGACAGTCCCCAAAGACACTAGTTGTTGTTTGTGTGTGTGTGCGTGCGTGCGTGCGTGCGTGCGTGTGTGTCTGTGTGTGTGCGTGTGTGCGCGTGTGTGTGTGTGTGTGTGTGTGTGTGTGTGTGTGTGTGTGTGTGTGTGTGTGTGTGTGTGTGTGTGTGTGTGTGTGTGTGTGTGTGTGTAGTCAGTGCCAAACACATCTTAATCACCAGAGACTCAAGATGATGTAAATAAGATGTTTCATACTCTTCATGTGGTTTTAACAAGGTGATTCTCACACAAAACAAAGAGAAACACACTTGATTCATCAAAATATCATCCAAGTTTTATTGAAAATGAAATACAAAACCATCATTAGTAAGTTATGGTACAGTACTTCTCTAAAATGGTAGTCTCATTGTTACCCGGCATTAGTCACTCGTCAGAGCTTTAACGTTTATATATGAATTAGCCAGTATCTGATTTGATTCTGTTGTCAGTTCTGTTGCCATAGAGATGTGTATTTTCTACAGCCTTCTGCCACTAAACAACCCGAGAGTCAAAAGGCCAACTGTACACTTCAACAACACTCTCTAAATCAAATCTCATTTTTTGGGTCACATTCACATATTTATCTGATGTTATTGCAGGTGTAGTGAAATGCTTGTAACAGCGTCCTCTAAAGTCCCTGTAAACATGGTTACAGTTATCCGGTCTCCAGGGTAGGTTCGGTCACAAACTTAAGTGACAGTTGTAAACCTGGAATGCGTTATTAAGTAGACACGAAATGTAAGCGATGACTCGCTGAAGAGGTACTACTTGATCTTGTTCAATAAGAAAGCTTGTTTCTGTCCGTTTTCCATTTCAGAACACATTTTCCTCCTACCTACTTCCTCAATATGACCCTGGCCTGCATTTTGAGCGAAACCTAGTGTGTGTTTGGAGCCTGCGGGGTTGGTCTCCGTGACTCCTGTCACAGCAGAGGCCCAAGCCAATTAACATGCGCCCTAGAGATTGAACCTGCTCAGTGCTGATGACCTAGCAGGAGAATGACTGAGGCTGGATGCATTATACAGATACAAAGACACACCCACACAGAGATAGCCATGTAATACATAGCTAATGTTTGGGGTAATACAACAGTATTACTTCATTTGGTCAGGAGAAGTTATGTCAAGTTCATGAATGTAGACTAGAGATTGAACCTGCTCCGTGCTGATGCCCCCACAGGGGACTGGACAGGCAGATGCATCCCTCTACACAGCACACATAGCTAATGTTAGCTAATATTGGGTATTACTTCACCATTTGGTTATGTCCATGAATGTAGAGGGAAATTGTTATGAAAATAGGTTATGGGGTTCAATGGGGGGGGGGGACTGGAGGCATCATAGATACAGATACACATAGCTAGCTAGCTAGCTAATAATCATGACTGTCTACTGGACATGAGCTATTACATACAGTATATCCACTGAAAACCTATATCAATGCAACATAAACGTAAAGTGTTGGTCCAATGTTTCCTGAGCGGAAATAAAAGATCCCAGAAATGTTCTGTACACACAAAAAGCTTATTTCTCATTCCTGTTAGAGAGCATTTCTCCTTTGATAAGATAATCCATCCACCTGACAGGTGTGGCATATCAAGAAGCTGATTAAACAGCATGATCATTACACAGGTGAACCTTGTGCTAGGGACAATAAAAGCCACTCTAAAATGTGCAGTTTTGTCACACAACATAATACCACAGATGTCTCAGGTTTTGATGTGCTATTGATGTGCAATTGTCATGCTGACTGCAGGAATGTCCAGAACTGTTTCCAGAGGATTGAATGTTAAATTCTCTACCATAAGCCGCATCCAACATCGTTTTTAGAGAATTTGGCAGTACGTCCAACCAGCCTCACAACTGCAGACCATGTGTATGGCGTCAAGTTGTAAACAGAGTGCCCATGGTGGAGGTGGGGTTATGGTAATGTATGAGCAGGTGTAAATTACAGACAACCAACAATTGCATTTTATCAATGGCAATTTGAATGCACAGAAATACTGTGATGTGATCCTGAGGCCCATTCTTTTAAGGTATCTGTGACCAACAGATGCAGATCTATATTTCCAGTTATGTGAAATCCATAGATTAGGGCCTAATGAATTTATTTCAATTTATTGTTTTCCTCATATGAACCTTATTGAACGTTGTGTTTATATTTTTGTTCACTAGATATTAATTACTTTGGTCAAGAAGACAAGTTCCAGCTTGTCCTTCACTCAAATCCAGATAGCAGATGTTCTGAAAGAGCTACAAAACCTGGACCCGTATAAATCAGCTGGGCTAGACAATCTGGACCCTCTCTTTCTAAAATTATCCGCCGCCATTGTTGCAACCCCTATTACTAGCCTGTTCAACCTCTCTTTCGTATCGTCTGAGATCTCTAAAGATTGGAAAGCTGCCGGTGGTCATCCCCCTCTTCAAAGGGGGTAACACTCAAACTGTTATAGACCTACAGTATATCCATCCTGCCCTGCCTCTCAAACATCTTCGAAACAGATCACTGACCATTTCGAATCCCACTGTACCTTCTCCGCTGTGCAATCCGGTTTCCGAGCCGGTCACAGGTGCACCTCAGCCACGCTCAAGGTACTAAACGATATCATAACCGCCATTGATAAAAGACAGTACTGTGCAGCCGTCTTCATCGACCTGGCCAAGGCTTTCGACTCTGTCAATCACCACATTCTTATCAGGAGACTCAATAGTCTTGGTTTCTCAAATGACCGCCTCGCCTATTTATCCAACTACTTCGCAAACAGAGTCCAGTGTGTCAAATCGGAGGGCCTGTTGTCTGGACCTCTGGCAGTCTCTATGGGGGTACCACAGGGTTGAATTCTCGGGCCGACTCTTTTCTCTGTATATATCAATGATGTCGCTCTTGCTGTGGGTGATTCCCTGATCCGCCTCTACGCAGATGACACCATTTTGTATACATCTGGCCCTTCTTTGGACACTGTGTTAACAAACCTCCAAACGAGCTTCGATGCCATACAACACTCCTTCCGTGGCCACCAACTGCTCTTAAATGCTAGTAAAACCAAATGCATGCTTTTCAACCATACATTGCACGCACCGGCAACCCCGACTAGCATCACCCTAGACAGTTCTGACCTAGAATATGTGGACAACTACAAATACCTAGGTGTCTGGCTAGACTGTAAACTCTCCTTCCAGACTCATATCAAACATCTCCAATCCAAAATCAAATCTAGAATCGGTTTTCTATTTCACAACAAAGCCTCATTCACTCACGCCGCCAAACTTACCCTAGTAAAACTGACTATCCTACCGATCCTCGACTTCGGCGATGTCATCTACAAAATAGCTTCCAATACTCTACTCAGGAAACTGGATGCAGTCTATCACAGTGCCATCTGTTTTGTTACCAAACCCCCTTATACCACCCACCACTGCGACTTGTGTGCTCTAGTCGCCAGACCCACTGGCTCCAGGTCATCTCCAAGTCTATGCTAGGTAAAGCTCTGCCTTATCTCAGCTCACTGGGCACGATCACAACACCCACCCGAAGCACGCGCTCCAGCAGGTATATCTCACTGGTCATCCCCAAAGCCAACACCTCATTTGGCCGCCTTTCCTTCCAGTTCTCTGCTGCCAGTGACTGTAACTAATTGCAAAAATCGCTGAAGCTGTAGACTTATATTTCCCTCACTAACTTTAAACATCAGCTATGTGAGCAGCTAACAGATCGCTGCAGCTGTACATAGTCCATCTGTAAATAGCCCCCCAATCTACCTACCTCATCCCCATATTGTTTTAGTTTTACTTTTCTGCTCTTTTGCCAACCAGTATTTCTACTTGCACATCATCATCTGCTCATTTATCACTCCAGTGTTAATCTGCTAAATTGTAATTACTTCGCTACTATGGCCTATTTATTGCCTACCTCCTCCCATCATTTGCACACACTGTATATAAACTAGATTTTTTTCTATTGTGTTATTGACTGTACACTTGTTTATTCCATGTGTAACTCTGTGTTGTTGTTTGTGTCGCACTGCTTTGCTTTATCTTGGCCAGGTCGCAGTTGTAAATGAGAACTTGTTCTCAACTAGCCTACCTGGTTAAATAAAGGTGAAATAAAAAATAAAATAAAAAAGTAATCTCATGTCAATGAATGTAGACTAGCGATTGAACCTGCTCAGGGCTGATGCCCTCACAGGGAAGGCAGATAAGATGGCTACACCCACTCACACCACGCTAACAGCAAGCTAATCATGACTCACTACTAAACATGTGGTACAGTATATCGAGGTATTCACCATTTGGTGAAGACATGTCATCTTATATCCATGAACGTAGAGCCCTCGCAAGGGACTGCCAACAGGGGCTGAAGGCATCACACAGATAGATACACACTCCACAGCTAGCTATGTTAGACACAGCTGAGCTAAAACAAGAGTTACCATTTGGTAACACCATTCATTTATTTGGGTAACAGACATATACAACAAATTGTACAATGTGGACCCAGAGGGTATCACCTAAAAGTGCAATAATCTCATGTCCATGAATGTAGAGTGGAGTAAAAATGTCATGAAAAAATAGGTAGTATATTGATTTTAAATGTGATTCGAGTGAGGAGGAACAGAGTGTGTGAACCAACTGTACAAACTACAGAAAATAATAGTGTCTCATCAATCAGAACCAATAGGGTCTCATCAATCAAAACCAATAGTGTCTCATCAATCAAAACCAATAGGGTCTCATCAATCATAACCAATAGGGTCTCATCAATCAAAACCAATAGGGTCTCATCAATCAAAACCAATAGTGTCTCATCAATCAAAACCAATAGGGTCTCATCAATCAAAACCAATAGGGTCTCATCAATCAAAACCAATAGGGTCTCATCAATCATAACCAATAGGGTCTCATAAATAAAAACCAATAGGGTCTCATCAATCATAACCAATAGGGTCTCATCAATCAAAACCAATAGTGTCTCATCAATCAAAACCAATAGTGTCTCATTAATCAAAACCAATAGTGTCTCATCAATCAAACCCAATAGTGTCTCATCAATCAAAACCAATAGTGTCTCATCAATCAAAACCAATAGTGTCTCATCAATCATAACCAATAGGGTCTCATCAATCAAAACCAATAGTGTCTCATCAATCAAAACCAATAGGGTCTCATCAATCATAACCAGTAGTGTCTCATCAATTATGCAGATTTCCCTTTTTGTCCGATTACCACTTCAAGTCAAAACATCGCCAAACATTCCAATAGTGTGCAGGTGCTTTAAAACATTATTACTAGTAAATTGTGGTTATCCATAGATCCAGTAAAATACTTTTCTAACACAAAAAGAGGCACCTGAATCTAAAATATCAAGACATAGCTTTACTATTGTAACTGCCCTGTTTGGCGTAGTCCATATCCTGAGACGACAGAGACTCAAATGAAGTAGGAGCCCTACTGCTCTCCTTAACGTCACTACCAGCCTTAGGAAGTCTCTTGATATTCTTGGAGAAGGTTAATAGTATTGTTTAAATAATGTCTCCACTGGAGACTGGTGTCTGACACCTTGATTCATATATGAGGGAACATGTGTCAGAAAGTCTTACTGGAAAAACTGTTGCCGAAGAACATAAGTCACTTGGTCATCGTTTTCCAATGCGCTGAAAGCCCTCCCTACCCTGCCTCACACCCTCCCGAGTCCCTAGAGGCGCCCTAAGTGAGAAGAGAGTGAAAAATAGCGGGCATACATGCTCATATCACTATTTCATATGGAGGCGTTAGGGCCGTGCAAACTCCACCCATCCCCACTACTAACAATGCAATGCTAGCTAGCAAATGAAGACTGTGGTGCTGCAGGTCTTTGAAGAGAGTAATGATCCACATTTAAAACATTTCAAAACCCTGCAAGATTTTCAAGGGAGCCTGAGACATTCTTTGCGGCCCTATAAAAGCCACAGGTCGATCTGAGAGACTGTCAGCACAACAGCAAGGTGGGCCAGCCAGCAAAGGGAGAGAACACCAGAAGAGGCCTTCCTGTTTAGTGGAACTGGAACTATACTCAAGAACAAACAAATCATCTGATTCTAGAAGACACTTTGTAACACACTGAGAACCAAACATGAGAGGATCTTCCTATTCCCAGAAATCCCAGTCCCTGCAGGTGAGTGGGGCACGCAGCAGTATGCGAGTTCAGAGCCCCTCTCCCTCCCGGTGCCGTGGATCCTCGTACAACAACCGTGGACGCTCAGGATACCAGGACGGCCACGTGTCCTCGGCCGTGGAGTTGGGCACAGAGATACACCAGGTCCATGCCAACGAGAAGGAGGAGATGCAGGAGCTAAACGTGAGGTTTGCAGGCTACATCGAGAAAGTCCAGGCCCTTGAACAGAGGAACGCCCTGCTGATGGCCGAGCTGGCTGCGCTACAGGGCCGCTTCAAGGGAGGCCCCACCGGCATCGGAGAAGAGTACAACCTCAAGTTCAAGGAGATGAGGGAGCTGATCGAAGCCTTGACCAATGAGAAGGGAGCTGCTGATATTGAGAGGGGATACATTGAGGAGGAGGTGGAGGTGTGGAGAATGAAACTGGAAGAGGAGCTGGCACTGAAAGGTAGGGTCTCACACTGTCTGGGAAGTGGGGAGATTGGCTGAAACAAATCATATAGATTCACGTCATTGTTATATAGACATAAACAGTTGTTGGAGAGGGTATGATGTACGTTTGTTTGTATGAAAAATGGAACCAGATATTTTCCTCCGATGTATAATCACATTTGATTAGTGTGTATACAGGCTTATCATACACCCCATCAAATACAATTGATGCCAATACTTTATAGAGTACTAACATCACTGCTGTCATGTTTCCAACTCATCCACTCTCTATTTGTCCGTCTCCAGAGGAGGCAGAGATGATCCTGAGGGAATTCCGTCAAGACGTTGACAATGCCACTCTGCAGAAGGCTGAGCTCGAGAAGAGTGTCGAACAGCTGGTGGCCGAGATTGAGTTCCTCAAGAAGTTGCATGACGAGGAAGTTGCCGACCTCATGAAGCAGATCGAGGACTCCAAGGTGACCGCGGAAGTCGACGGTGACCGCCCCGACCTCGCCGCCTACCTCCGCAACATGCGAGCCGAGATTGAGACTGTGGCGGCCAAGAACGTCCAGGAAGCGGAGAAGTGGTACAAGGGCAAGTTTGAAACCCTCAAAGAAGTCGCCGGCAAGAAAGAAGAGCAGATGAAGTCCATGAAAGAAGAGATCACCACCTTCCACAACCAGGTGACAGACCTCCAGAACCAGATCGACGGGCTGAGGGCGAGAAACGCAGCCCTGGAGCAGCAGCTGGAGGACATGGAGATGGCCCACATGGATAAGGTTGGAGGCCTGGAGGGCATCATTGCTCAGCTGGAGCACCAGCTCTGCGAGACCAAGATGGAGATGGGCAAGTACCTGGCCGACTACCAAGAGCTGCTGCACATCAAGCTGAAGCTGGACGCTGAAATCGCCGTCTACAGGAAGCTGCTGGAGGGAGAGGAGAGCAGGCTGGGGATCTCTGCAGGGAAACAACCAGAAGCTTAAGGTGTGTTGGTTAATGGTCATCATGGATGGGCAACAGCTCCCCTAGTAGGGCATGAGTCATGTCAGATTGGAAGGAACTGTTGGGGAAACATTAATACAAGTTTCTTTAGCGCTCATCAAAGTGTGAGGCTTACAGAAACGTGGTGATATCAGAAAATAATTACCAAGTCAAATGTACAAAATCACTGATCGTACTGCTTGCAAGCAGAGCACCGTTGACACTTAAAATAGAGCAACTTTTATTCCCATTGTTTAGGTGTCTAAATATCATTCCAGACAGAGGAGCGCTTCAGATCAAAAGGTAGACTCCCAGATCATTCCTAAATTGTTCTGTTTACTTTCTGTCTATGCTCCCTGTGTTTTTGACCCTCTATACGTACCATGTTTCTCTCCTCCCCTGTAGGAGCTGTCACAGAGGACCACCTCAATGTCCTGCAGTGTGGAGACTCACCAGCTGCCAGACGGTCTGCCTGAGCACTCCACGTTCTCCCCTACCACCAAGCTTGTCAACTCCCCCTACCTTCACTCCTCTGTTCCACCTACCCGCCCACCCTATCAGCCCCCACCCTCTTTCTGCCCCTACACACTGTCAACCCCTAGCACATTCCATTACACCTTCCCAACCAGCCCACCCGTCAACCTCCCACCACCTCCTCCCAGTCCTGCCTGCCCCTGTCAACCCCCCACCACCTCCTCCCAACCAGCCCACCCCTGTCAGCCCCCACCACCCCCTCCTCCCAACCAGCCCGCCCCTGTCAGCCCCCCACCACCTCCTCCCAACCAGCCCACCCCTGTCAGCCCCCCACCACCCCCTCCTCCCAACCAGCCCGCCCCTGTCAGCCCTTGTCATGTCACGCTGTGCTACCGTATGGTTAACTCGTCAAAACAACACATCACTTTTATTTCAAATGTCATTTAAACCCCCTTTACCCCACCTATTTTCATGTTATGTAACATAACTGAAGACGTTCACATAAATGTATACCATGTACTACTTAATAAACAAAGCTTGACTTGAGTGCATTACAGCTGCTGTGGTTTGTTTCTGGTAATAATTGCACATCTCTAAACATTGTCAATCTAAAATGACTGAGTTTGTTAGAGAAGTAGAAGTTCTTATCCACCTTGTATTAGAATATCATCAATACAAATAGAATGTTTATGACTTTCAACAGATGCATACTTTTATTTGCAAATGTGCATGGTAAGATAAGTCAACGCGAAGGCTATTGGGACAAAGGAAGAACATTTGCATTACATTTCAAGTACAACAAATAGATACTGCATACCCTGGCCTTGACCCATGGTGGTGAAAGGAGTTGACACTCAAAATGGAAGACATATTTTCATGATAGGATGTGTCAGTGACAAGAGTCAATAACATCAAAGCCATAAGCAAAACCACTGGTTAGAACCAAGCGACTCGACCAACACAAACAGTGCCTTGCAAAAGTATTCAGACACCTTGGATTTCTTCACATTTTATTGTGTTACAAAGTGCTATTAAAATGTATGTATTTTTTGTATTTTATATAATCCACATAAAATACTCTAATGTCAAAGTGGAAGAAATTATAAAAAATATTAATAGAATCACTTCAATCAGTGGCGATGAAGGGAACGAGACAGGTTAAAGAAGGATTTTTAAGCCTTGCGACAACTGAGACATGGATTATGTATGTGTGCCATTCAGAGGGCGAATAGGCAAGACAAAAGATTTAAGTGCCTTTGAACGGGGTACGATAGTACGGGCTAGGTGCACTGGTGTGAGACTGTCAACAACTGCAACTCTGCTGGGTTTTTCACGCTCAACAGTTTCCCATATGTATCTAGAATGGTCCACCACCCAAAGGACATCCAGCCAACTGGACACAACTGTGGAAAGCATTGGAGTCAACATCGGCCAGCATCCCTGTGGAACGCTTTCAACACCTTGTAGAGTCCATGCCCCGACAAATTGAGGCTATTCTGAGGGGAAATGGGGTGCAACTATTTTAGTTAGGGATTTATCAAAAATAAATTACATCCATTTTAATCCCACTTTGTAACTAAATTAATTCAATTTTAATCCCATTTTGTAACAGATTTAAATCCATTTTAATCCCACTTTGTAACTAAATTAAATCCATTTTAATCCCATTTTGTAACAAATTTAAATCCATTTTAATCCCATTTTGTAACAGATTTAAATCCATTTTAATCCCATTTTTGTAACAGATTTAAATTCATTTTAATCCCACTTTGTAACTAAATTAAATCCATTTTAATCCCATTTTGTAACAGATTTAAATCCATTTTAATCCCATTTTGTAACGGAATGAAATCCATTTTAATCCCATTTTGTAACAGATTTAAATCCATTTTAATCCCATTTTGTAACTAAATTAAATCCATTTGAATCCCACTTCAGTTATGAATAGGTCAATGTCTGTCATTCCTCCTCCTCCTCCTCCTCCTCTTCAGTTGTGATTAGGTCAGTGTCTTCTGTTCCTCTTCCTCCTCCTCCTCTTCGGTTGTGATTAGGTCAGTGTCTGCTGTTTCTCCTCCTCTTTGGTTGTGAATAGGTCAGTGTCTGCTGTTTCTCCTCCTCTTTGGTTGTGATTAGGTCAGTGTCTGCTGTTTCTCCTCCTCTTCGGTTGTGATTAGGTCAGTGTCTGCTGTTCCTCCTCCTCTTCGGTTGTGATTAGGTCAGTGTCTGCTGTTCCTCCTCCTCCTCTTCGGTTGTGATTAGGTCAGTGTCTGCTGTTCCTCCTCCTCTTCGGTTGTGATTAGGTCAGTGTCTGCTGTTCCTCCTCCTCCTCCTCTTCGGTTGTGATTAGGTCAGTGTCTGCTGTTCCTCCTCCTCCTCCTCTTCGGTTGTGATTAGGTCAGTGTCTGCTGTTCCTCCTCCTCCTCCTCTTCGGTTGTGATTAGGTCAGTGTCTGCTGTTCCTCCTCCTCCTCCTCCTCTTTCGGTTGTGATTAGGTCAGTGTCTGCTGTTCCTCCTCCTCTTTGGTTGTGATTAGGTCAGTGTCTGCTGTTCCTCCTCCTCCTCTTCGGTTGTGATTAGGTCAGTGTCTGCTGTTCCTCCTCCTCCTCTTCGGTTGTGATTAGGTCAGTGTCTGCTGTTCCTCCTCCTCTTCGGTTGTGATTAGGTCAGTGTCTGCTGGTCCTCCTCCTCTTCGGTTGTGATTAGGTCAGTGTCTGCTGTTTCTCCTCCTCCTCTTCGGTTGTGATTAGGTCAGTGTCTGCTGTTTCTCCTCATCCTCTTCGGTTGTGATTAGGTCAGTGTCTGCTGTTTCTCCTCCTCTTCGGTTGTGAATAGGTCAGTGTCTGCTGTTTCTCCTCATCCTCTTCGGTTGTGATTAGGTCAGTGTCTGCTGTTTCTCCTCCTCCTCTTTGGTTGTGATTAGGTCAGTGTCTGCTGTTTCTCCTCCTCTTCGGTTGTGAATAGGTCAGTGTCTGCTGTTCCTCCTCCTCCTCTTCGGTTGTGATTAGGTCAGTGTCTTCTGTTCCTCCTCCTCCTCCTCCTCTTCAGTTGTGATTAGGTCAGTGTCTGCTCCTCCTCCTCTTCGGTTGTGATTAGGTCAGTGTCTGCTGTTCCTCCTCCTCCTCCTCCTCTTCGGTTGTGATTAGGTCAGTGTCTGCTGTTCCTCCTCCTCCTCCTCTTCGGTTGTGATTAGGTCAGTGTCTGCTGTTCCTCCTCCTCTTCGGCTGTTCCTCCTCCTCCTCCTCTTCGGTTGTGATTAGGTCAGTGTCTGCTGTTCCTCCTCCTCCTCCTCTTCAGTGTGATTAGGTCAGTGTCTGCTGTTCCTCCTCCTCTTTCGGTTGTGATTAGGTCAGTGTCTGCTGTTCCTCCTCCTCCTCCTCTTCGGTTGTGATTAGGTCAGTGTCTGCTGTTCCTCCTCCTCTTCGGTTGTGATTAGGTCAGTGTCTGCTGTTCCTCCTCCTCCTCCTCTTCGGTTGTGATTAGGTCAGTGTCTGCTGTTTCTCCTCCTCTTTGGTTGTGATTAGGTCAGTGTCTGCTGTTTCTCCTCCTCTTTGGTTGTGATTAGGTCAGTGTCTGCTGTTTCTCCTCCTCTTCGGTTGTGATTAGGTCAGTGTCTGCTGTTCCTCCTCCTCCTCTTCAGTTGTGATTAGGTCAGTGTCTGCTGTTCCTCCTCCTCTTCGGTTGTGATTAGGTCAGTGTCTGCTGTTCCTCCTCCTCCTCCTCTTCGGTTGTGATTAGGTCAGTGTCTGCTGTTCCTCCTCCTCTTCGGTTGTGATTAGGTCAGTGTCTGCTGTTCCTCCTCCTCCTCTTCGGTTGTGATTAGGTCAGTGTCTGCTGTTTCTCCTCCTCTTTGGTTGTGATTAGGTCAGTGTCTGCTGTTTCTCCTCCTCTTTGGTTGTGATTAGGTCAGTGTCTGCAGTTCCTCCTCCTCCTCTTCGGTTGTGATTAGGTCAGTGTCTGCTGTTTCTCCTCCTCCTCTTCGGTTGTGATTAGGTCAGTGTCTGCTGTTCCTCCTCCTCCTCTTCGGTTGTGATTAGGTCAGTGTCTGCTGTTTCTCCTCCTCCTCTTCGGTTGTGATTAGGTCAGTGTCTGCTGTTTCTCCTCCTCCTCTTTGGTTGTGATTAGGTCAGTGTCTGCTGTTTCTCCTCCTCCTCTTCGGTTGTGATTAGGTCAGTGTCTGCTGTTTCTCCTCCTCCTCTTCGGTTGTGATTAGGTCAGTGTCTGCTGTTCCTCCTCCTCCTCTTCAGTTGTGATTAGGTCAGTGTCTGCTGTTTCTCCTCCTCCTCTTCGGTTGTGATTAGGTCAGTGTCTGCTGTTTCTCCTCCTCCTCTTTGGTTGTGATTAGGTCAGTGTCTGCTGTTCCTCCTCCTCCTCTTCAGTTGTGATTAGGTCAGTGTCTGCTGTTTCTCCTACTCTTTGGTTGTGATTAGGTCAGTGTCTCCTCCTCCTCCTCCTCTTCAGTTGGGAATAGGTCAGTGTCTCCTCCTCCTCCTCCTCTTCAGTTGGGAATAGGTCAGTGTCTCCTCCTCCTCCTCCTCTTCAGTTGGGAATAGGTCAGTGTCTCCTCATCCTCCTCCTCTTCAGTTGGGAATAAGTCTTTTTTCTGCTGTTCCTCCTCCTCTTCAGAGTCTTCCACTCTCCCTCCTGAGTGGCCAGACTGCCAAACAGCTCCTTCACCTTCCTCTTCGCATCCCTACACACACACAAAAAAACATCAGGTCATTTCTACAGGGAAAAGTGTATTTTGCAGTGTGCAGACCTGGAATCAAATAGTAGTTCAAATAGTTTTGCTGTGTTTAATTGAGCCTGGCTGCCTGGAACCAATTAAAAAGTGCAAACCCTAGCCAGACCAAATCAAATGCTTTATAAAAAATAAATAAATAAATGTAGTAACTTTTAGATTGATTATGTCATGACTCCGACCGAAGGTGGCTCCCCTTCCCGTTCGGGTGGCGCTCGGCGCTCGTCGCCGGCCTACTAGCTGCCACTGATTCTTTCCTCCCCCTCCTTATGTGTTTATTGAGTAAACCTGTTTTGAGTTGGTTATAATTAGTGAGGCTTTATTAGTCAGCCGGCCCGCCTGGTTCTTTGTGCGGAATTGATTATTGTAACCCTGGTGTTTGCATTTGATGTACGTGTTCGTGCTAGACTGTTTTCGTTCCCTCTGTCTGGGGCATTTTGTTTGAGCACCCGAAAGTGGGGTGACCGTAGTTCACCGTGTGTGCGTTAAAGAAGCACTTTACTGAACTCTGCTTTCCTGCGCCTGATTTCACCCTCACGACACCCAGGACCTTACAGATTAAGAGAGAAGAGGTTGTCCTACAGACCTGCCCATGACCTCGCTGAGTTTCTCTGGGGCCAGGAAGTGGGTGTCTTTACAGATCTCTGTCAGAGCTTCCTTTAACTCCTTCTTATACTTGTGGTTCAACCTCTCCTTCTCCCTCTCCTCCTTCATGTTCCCTTGCTTCTTCCCATAGTCCAGTCTAGAGAGAAAAAATGAAGAATCGAGAGAAAGTACAAAATGAATGCCATGTAAAAAATGTAATTCGAATGTTAAAAGATTTACAGCTAAGTGAAGGTAACACACTAAAGAGGAAATAGTTCCACTACCTAAATCTTCAAGGAGTAATTTTTTACAATTAACTCAAATCAACTCTCTCTCACACTTCTATATTTTTTCTACTATCTTTGGTGCGAGCATCATGGGTTAAGAGAGGAATATCATCCTTCTCTATCCCAATCTTCAGAAAGCCATGCTATACAAATGACTGAATTCAGAGGTCTTACTCACTTCTACAATCTTTGGTGTGAGCAGTTTAAGAGGAATGGGTTTCTTCTTCTCTAAGACCAAGGAGGATGTGATGTCTTGGAGCCAGATATGGCCCCAAGGACTTTCCCATGATCCTCTTGGGATAACAGAAACACAAAGTACAAGGTTATATTACAACTGTCTAATATGAGTTAAATCAGTCAGCCAATGTCCACAGATAAAAGGTTGTGTAGAGGAAAACCTCCTATACCAAAACATGTGGACTTGCAATCATTGACAACTAGTGGTGAAATAGTCTTCATTTCAGTGAGGGTGAGCTGTGAATAAGCATCTTTCTGGTCTGCGTGACCTCTGGTGAAGGTCATTTATCTGCTGATTGACCACTATTCCCATTTGGTGATGGACAAAAACAAGGACTCACTGTAGTGGCAGACTGGGGAACTAAGGGGTAGCCCGGAGTTGGGATCAATTCCATTTCAAGTCAGTCATTTCAGGAAGTAAATTGAAATTCCAATTCTCCTTATTGAAATTGACCCTGGCCATAGTGTTACATACAGGGTCACTAAGGTGACCACTGCTTCTTTTTAGCAAACAAACTTTTTTATTTTTCTATGCTCGATTTTGGACACTAATTTAGCGTCAAAAAGCAACATTTGCCCAGGGCTTGCTGACAATGCAGTTCCACTCACCTGTAAGGCTGTAGGGCACGTTTTGACAGGACGGTGTTTGGAGAGCAGTATGCTAATTGGCTGGAAGATGTGGCTACAGGAAGTGAGTTCTCTGTAGAGTGAGGAGCAGCACTACAGCAGGTCAAGTGGCCAAAGACAGCCTATGGAGAGGACAGACAGTGGGACATCATTAGGACAGAATACAAGTACACACTGATTTAGTGACCATTTCAACAAACAGGCACATACACACGAGAATTAACGGAAAAACACACTCGGACACACTCACTCATACACACAGAAAACATACACACTTCTCTCTCTCTCGCCCGGGGGAGGAGTGTGTGAATGCAGTCCACTACCCTACAGGGTCATACTGACTCTAATCTCTTGAGGCTGATTCCTAGCAGCTAACACAGTGTTGATAATTACCACAGGGCTGACACTTCACACACACTCCGTCTATTCACTCAGCATAGCCCTGCATCGGCCTTTGTAAGCCCCACCAGAATCTAGACAGTTAGGATATGACCGCACACCAAGTGGCTATAGGTATAAATGGTTTATGAGTATCATTACTGCTCAAATAATCTAACTAGGGCTGTGACAGTCATGGGTCTCCTCTCCTTTGCTCCTGACTGCCACGACATGGGTGCTGTTTTTACTAAGGAATTGGGTACATGTATTTAATGATACTCATTTGCTCCAAAACAGAGAGCAACAAAGTTCCATCACGTAAAGATTGCATGTTGCCACGGAAACAGACTCAACAGAACATTGGCTGAAGCTGTCTTCAGTCAGCTGTTTGTTCCACAACACCATTCTAAAACTGGCTAGACTGTTTGGCCTCCTGAGTGGCGCAGCAGTTTAAGGCACTGTATCGCAGTGCTTGAGGCGTCACTACAGACCCGGGTTCGATTCCAGGCTGTGGGGAGACCTATGAGGTGGCGCACAATTGGCCTATCATCGTCCGGGTTAGAGGGGGTTTTGGCATGTGTGATTTCCTTGTCCTATCGCACTCCAACGACTCCTTGTGGCGGACCAGGTTCCTGCACGCCGACCTCGGTCGCCAGCTGGACGATGTGTCCTTCAACACATTGGTGCGGCTGGTTTCTGGGTTAAGCGAGCAGTGTGTCAAGAAGCAGCGTGGTTTGGCTGGGTCGTGTTTCGGAGGAAGCGTGGCTCCCGAGTTTCAGCGATGGGACAAGACTGTGACCTACCATTTGGATATCACAAAATTGGGGAGGGAAAAAAAGTAAAAAATACGTGAAAAAAAGGTTAGATGTGAAGCATTCTGACTTTTACTTTATTTGTCAACTTGAAAATTAAGTTCATTAAAACGATTATTTTATTTTCATGGTGGTGTATCTCCATAATCACCTGTTGTATTCGGGGCAGGTGACAAATAAAATGTGATTTGACAATCGTCAGTTACACAATTATACAATTACCGTGCCAGCCCTACAACTAACAGCAGCACATATCTTGATGACAAGGATGACAGAATAGCACTAGTTCATCCACGTCAACCCTCTTCACTCCTCCTACAATACAAATGCATCCCAAATGGCACCCTGTTCTCTAATGGCCCTGATCAAAAGTAGTGCACTACATAGGGAATAGGGTGCACCGTACATCGTCCCACTCAACAACTTCAGAGGAGGGGTGTACTTGAATTTGACACCCCATTACTAAACCTATAATTCAGAATGAGGGCTAGGATAATGGCAGAGAAGGTCCTGGCACATTCATAGGATATGGCTTATTAGCTACACTGCTTCAGTCCCTCTCACGCTCCCTCCCTCCTCACTCCTCCCTCCCTCCCTCCCCCTCTCCCTCCCTCCCTCCCTCCTCCCTCCCTCCCTCCCTCCCCCACTCCCTTCCTCCCTCGCTCCCTCCCTCCCTCCCACCCTCCTCCCACCACTCACTCGCTCGCTCCCTCCCTCCCTCCCTCCCTCCCTCCCTCGCTCCTCCCTCGCTCGCTCACTCCCCCTCTCCCCTCGCTCCTCCTCCCTCCCTCCCTCCGCCTACCACCAGATCACTGCTGACCAATTGTAATTATCCCATTGCCCACACTCACTGCCTGCCTGATCTTGGTCTCGTCTCTGAAGACACACATCCCAATTTGTTCCCTACCCCTTAACATTGGGCCTAACCATTCAACATGGAGATCTAAAACGTTCTGGATAGGTAGAATCAGTGGAGCTGTGTATCTGAACGGTCTGGATAGGTAGAATCGGTGTAGAGGTGGAGCTGTGTATCTGAACGGTCCGCCTGTAGAGGTGGAGCTGTGTACAAAGGTAGAATCCAGATCTGGATAGGTAGAATGTGAAGGTGGAGAAATCTGGAGGTAGACACTGCTGACTAATTCTGACCAATTGTAATTATCCCATTGCCCACACTCACTGTGCCTGACTGCCTGCCTGATCTTGGTCTCGTCTCTGAAGACACACATCCCAATTTGTTCCCTACCCCTTAACATTGGGCCTAACCATTCAACATGGAGATCTAAAACGTTCTGGATAGGTAGAATCAGTGGAGCTGTGTATCTGAACGGTCTGGATAGGTAGAATCGGTGTAGAGGTGGAGCTGTGTATCTGAACGGTCTGGATAGGTAGAATCAGTGTAGAGGTGGAGCTGTGTATCTGAACGGTCTGGATAGGTAGAATCGGTGTAGAGGTGGAGCTGTGTATCTGAACGGTCTGGATATGTAGAGGTGGAGCTGTGTATCTGAACGGTCTGGATAGGTAGAATCAGTGTAGCTGTGTATCTGAACGGTCTGGATAGGTAGAATCAGTGTTCCACCTTACAGATCTGCTCTCTCAGTCTCACCTGCAGTGATCTGTACCCAGATCAGTGGTGAAGGTGAGCTGCAGCGTGGCAGACAGAGGCAGGCTGTGGGTCTGACAGCACCAGCGGGTCACTGCCCTTCCAGCTCTGCCTGAAGGGCTGCACCACTGAGTAACCTGGAGAGAAGGAGAATGACACAGCAGCCTGTCATGCCTGGGGCTCAGACCAAGGGGATCGGCCTTAGCATTTTAAAATTAAAACAGACAGGGCTTTGATGAGACAAAGGACTCCTCATGATTAACATTTGATTTTACTTCCTGAATTGAATGATTTGAAATTAAATTGACCCCAACCCTGCAGTCTACCCAGCCACCGGGCCTTCAGTACCGTAGTAGCATAATCAGCCACACCCGCTGTGATGTCAGTTTACATGCCAATCCACACTGCTGTGTGTAGTCTGCATAATATGTGCTGCTATGCAACTCAGTCAGCCACGTAGGCATGGTCCCTCTCACTCTCAGAGATCCATTGTTATCATCACATCTGTGACATCAGAGCAGTAGAACACTGCTCTTCCACTGTGGTCCTAATGAACACATAAATAACCAACCTATGACAGCCTGACTGTCTCTATTGCAATTGCCTCACTGTGTCTGCCAGCCACCGTCTAATACTGCAGAGTGCTGTAGAGTGCAGTCAGGACACCATGGCACTAGCAGTGCCCGGTGAAATAGTTTCACAGCTATGCCAAGCCGTCATCAGCAGAATTTAAGCTATGCTAGATGTGAAGATCTCAATGTCGGTTCATGTTGATAGACTTAGTGGACTTCAGTTTGTAGCGATGTTTGAATAATATAATACATGCCATTAAGCAGACACTTTTTTCCAAAGCGACTAACAGTCATGCTTGCATACATTGTATGTATGGGTGGTACGGGGGAATCGAACCGACTACTGGCGTTAGAAGCACCATGCTCTACCAACTGAGCTACAAACAACCGCTAATTAAATAACGCAGATTTCAGCAATCGTTTGCTCCAGAAATGAATGTGCTACATATGATGGCATCCAACCCTGGTATTAGACTGCTAACCTGGGTCATGTTCAGTAGGAACCAAATGGAAGCAAAGAGGCTGAAAGGAGGAGGGACCTAATTGAATTTGTCCAATAAGAAAGGCTTGAATAGGACCAAGTGAGTTGCTGAGAAGATAGGGCAATAACTCATGAAGTTAGAGAGACAGTACCATCGTTACCTGTAGAGGTCTCGTCTGGCACGGTCAGTTGCAGTACACCCAGCAGGAAGTTGAGGTTCTGTCCTGAGCTCATCTTGGAGAAGGAGGTACTCTACAGTCAGGCAGCACAGCACCCCAGGCCTGGTGTCACATCCTTTAGGCAGAAATTATGACAAACATTCACAGACACAACACACTAGGCTTGGACGATATACCGGTTGAATCTAAAACCGAATATTGGCCCCTTGATAAAGGGCTACTTGCTGTTGTGTTCGATGGTGATCACTCGAGTCTGCAAGTGTTTTAGACAAAATGAGCATTAAGACGATGTGCAGTCGACGTCCCAACTCACTTATCAATATAACAAAATAGCATGACTCAACTTGCTACGAAACCTGGGTACAGGGGACCTGGGGCAGCCACAGACGTTACTCCGATAGACAGTGAGAACGTTGAAAAACCAACATATATTTCTCTACAAAATATGTGATAGTATATCAGTCGCCAGTGATTTCACCAGCTGGTTTGAGCTTGTTGTATGTAGGCTGTCTGCTGATAGTTAGCTTCACTGACAAACACAAGGATGGAATTTTAGATAGCTAGCTTAGGTCGGATGTTAGGCACTGAACTGATGAACAGCATGTAGCTTGTCACTTATTTACAATCGTTTGACAGCTTGCTGATGTTGTAGACATGTTCCCAGCAGTTAGTCCGTACCAAAACACCAATCACTACATTGTAACATTGGGTCAGCTAAACACACAGCAACAGACTCGCTGCTGTACTGACTCGGGACAGAGCAGGCTATGATGAAATAATGTTACTACATACAGTAGCTAGTTTATGGAAGGAGCATTGTATTTAGTGTTGCATTAGCTCCGTTAGCTGGTTGGTTATCTTCTCTTTGGTTTCATATGAAGTCACAGGCTCAGGTTTAGAGCTAAAGCTTAGCTAGTTAATAATGGACAGTTTTCGTGTAACTTACATGATCAAACTTAACAACAACAAAAAACATGAAACTCCTTACCTATATGTAACAAAGACAAATTCAAAATAAAACTTCAAATAATTTAAAGATATCTTGATTTATTCTGACTTATTTTTGAGGCCGTCGTTGTTGTGACTGTTGTTGTGACTGTTGTGGTGACTGTTGTAGTGACTGTTGTTGCTAGGTAATATATTAAAACTAAATGGGAAGATGTTGCTGCCAAGGGCGCCGAGTCAATAAGAGGCTTCCAAGGGGCTCAGCGGAGCCCTAGAGGACTCACCAACTAGCGTTTGAGATTGACTCGTCAATGTGCAAAGTGTTTGTTTTGACACTCATCCTGGGGTATTTAGACATACCGACTGTATGATTTTCAATACCTTAAAAATATATATATATAACTATCTAAAATGCGCCAAATAAATTATATGGAGCCCAGCTATGATTTGGTTTGCTAACTTGCTAGCTAAGTGGCTAGATGTCAAGATCAAGTTTCTTGGTTACAGCAGAGACAATCAATCCCCCCCTGGATCAAGATCCATGTTGTTTAAATTGTTTTGTTTTGTGCATCTCTTGTGTGAACTTCAGGTAATACCGAATACCCCATTATGGTACAGCAACTGTAAAAAACCCCTAGCACACACACACACACTAGTGAAATGACTAGTCAAAAATCACAACTTTGCTAACGTACTAAAAAGAGGCAAACATACACATATGCAGATCAGATGGGCGTAATAATACAAACATAAATATGAAAAACAATGTCTATCTCCTACTACTCGATGACCTTTGACACTTCTGGTCTTTTCTCCAACTGTCATCATTAGCTTCATCTTGCTAGCCAGGGAAGTGATACCACCAATTATCTGTGTTGGGGAAGGCTCTGATGTTCTCCGGCCTGTTCACATAACCACAAACTCATTAAGCTGTTGGAGTGTGGATGTTACATAAGAATACAACTTCCTTTCAT
>NC_068432.1:46569813-46589813 GCF_023373465.1 Oncorhynchus keta
GGCTACAGTCCATTACGGATTAATACAGGAAGACCCAGCCATGATTTGCCTAACGATGCCTCTATCAGACAAAAAGTTACCTTGTGATGGAGATTTAAATGGTTTTCAAAATGTCCCGCCAAGGGTTTCTAAAATCACATGTGGGAAAAATTCATGATGGAAAAAACATTTCCCTGTTTGATGGCTAGGTTTTATGGGTATTATGACATTACCTCCACTGTGGGGCTATGACGACAATAAAGTGTATCCTCTAGTAGGTGAGGGAAGCTCACCTTTTCCTGTTTGGACTTGAGAGTTGCTGTCTGGACTTGACTTTGTGGTTCCCCTTATCGTCCTTCTCTCCTGGGGTCTTCCTACTCAGTAGGCCTCCTCCTCCGAAGTGGGATGCAGTCGGCTTGCCTGGAGGACAGATGGATGAGAAAATGTCATTGTTATGATCCCTAATTCAAGAGATAATATTTTTGTCTTTATTTTGCTATCTCAGTGGTTGAACTCAACTATCACTCAAGCTTAGTCTATTTCCCAGATCTCCGGATAATAAAGAATTAGGCAAAGTCTCAGATTCTGCAATAGATCAATACTTTATTCAAAGAGCGTTCTGCCCTCTCAAGTTCAGAGCCCATCTTATATATACACACATACAAGTTCCTGTCAGAGGCTATTCCCTGCTCAGATAGTCTGTATTTTTCCACTATACTAACACATCTCATTTTCTTCTGCAAGCCTAGTCATTTCTAACAGTTACTCCTACTTAGGTTGGGGAGGCCACTTTCCTGTTATTGGTTTCAGAGTTATCACAAGGTCATCTGTAGACAGTTCAGTTGTTCTCTGATGTCTCAACTATACACGGTGTCTCCAGTGCGCACGCATAGCCCGGTGCGCTACATCGCAGCTCCTTGAATCGGCCGGGCTAGAGTGGGCATCGAACCAGGAGGGATGATGCCGGCTCAGCGCATCTGGTCTCCAGTGCGTCTCCTCGGCCTGGGTTGTACGGGCAGCCCTAAGCACGGTGTTCCCGGGTTCGCCGGCACAGCGCAGTGCAGCCGGTTCCAACTCTCCGCATTTGCCGGGCTACAGGGGGTATCCAGCCAGGACAGGTTGAGCAGGCTCGTTGCTCGAGACCTCCAGTGCGCCTCCACGGCCCAGTGCATCCGGTGCCTCAGCCAAGGAAGAGGCCGCCTATATGTCTCCTCAGCCTGGTGAGTCCTGTGCCTGCTCCGAGAACCAAGTCTCCCTCCAGTCCGAAGCCGCCAGAGCCGCCCGTCAGTCCGGAGGAGCCAGAGTCGCCCTTCACTCCGGCGCCGCCAGAGTCGCCCTTCACTCCGGAGCCGCCAGAGTCGCCCTTCACTCCGGAGCCGCCAGAGTCGCCCTTCACTCCGGAGCCGCCAGAGTCGCCCTTCACTCCGGCGCCGCCAGAGTCGCCCTTCACTCCGGCGCCGCCAGAGTCGCCCTTCACTCCGGAGCCGCCAGAGTCGCCCTTCACTCCGGAGCCGCCAGAGTCGCCCTTCACTCCGGAGCCGCCAGAGTCGCCCTTCACTCCGGCGCCGCCAGAGTCTCGCGCCTGTCTGGCGCCGCCAGAGTCTCCCTCCTATTCGGGGCCCGCTGTAAGGGTCCCCAGTTCGGGGTCGGCTGCGAGGGTCGCCACTCCAGAGGCGCCACCTAAGTGGGCCAAGCCTAAGGTGGAGTGGGGTCTATGTCCCACACCAGAGCCGCCACTGCTGTGAAATGCCCACCCATACCCTCCCCTATAGGTTCAGGTTTTACGGCACCTTTGGGGGGTACTGTCACGTCCTGACCTTAGTTCCTTTTTTATGTCTCTATTTTGGTTTGGTCAGGACGTGAGTTGGGGTGGGCATTCTATGCTTTTCATTCTATGTTTTGTTCTGTGTGTTGTATTTCTGACTGAATACAAACAGTGCAGCTATTCCTCCGCAAGGCTATTAAACAAGCTAAGCGTCAGTACAGAGACAAAGTGGAATCTCAATTCAACGGCTCAGACACAAGAGGCATGTGGCAGGGTCTACAGTCAATCACGGACTACAAGATGAAATCCAGCCCAGTCACGGACCAGGATGTCTTGCTCCCAGGCAGACTAAATAACTTTTTGCCCGCTTTGGACCAAGCAGCGTGTACAGGACAATACAGTGCCACTGACACGGCCTGCAACGGAAACATGCGGTCTCTCCTTCACTGCAGCCGAGGTGAGTAAGACATTTAAACGTGTTAACCTCGCAAGGCTGCAGGCCCAGACGGCATCCCCAGCCGCGCCTCAGAGCATGCGCAGACCAGCTGGCCGGTGTGTTTACGGACATATTCAATCAATCCCTATACCAGTCTGCTGTTCCCACATGCTTCAAGAGGGCCACCATTGTTCCTGTTCCCAAGAAAGCTAAGGTAACTGAGCTAAACGACTACCGCCCCGTAGCACTCACTTCCGTCATCATGAAGTGCTTTGAGAGACTAGTCAAGGACCATATCACCTCCACCCTACCTGACACCCTAGACCCACTCCAATTTGCTTACCGCCCAAATAGGTCCACAGACGATGCAATCTCAACCACACTGCACACTGCCCTAACCCACCTGGACAAGAGGAATACCTATGTGAGAATGCTGTTCATCGACTACAGCTCGGCATTCAACACCATAGTACCCTCCAAGCTCGTCATCAAGCTCGAGACCCTGGGTCTCGACCCCGCCCTGTGCAACTGGGTACTGGACTTCCTGACGGGCCGCCCCCAGGTGGTGAGGGTAGGCAACAACATCTCCTCCCCGCTGATCCTCAACACGGGGGGCCCCACAAGGACCGTGCGTTCTGAGCCCTCTCCTGTACTCCTGTTCACCCACGACTGCGTGGCCACGCACGCCCAACTCAATCATCAAGTTTGCGGGCCACGACACAACAGTGGTAGGCTTGATTACCAACAACGACGAGACGGCCTACAGGGAGGAGGTGAGGGCCCTCGGAGTGTGGTGTCAGGAAAATAACCTCACACTCAACGTCAACAAAACTAAGGAGATGATTGTGGACTTCAGGAAACAGCAGAGGGAACACCCCCTATCCACATCGATGGAACAGTAGTGGAGAGGGTAGCTAGTTTTAAGTTCCTCGGCATACACATCACAGACAAACTGAGCGATTGGTCCACTCACACTGACAGCGTCGTGAAGAAGGCGCAGCAGCGCCTATTCAACCTCAGGAGGCTGAAGAAATTCGGCTTGTCACCAAAAGCACTCACAAACTTCTACAGATGCACAATCGAGAGCATCCTGGCTGTATCACCGCCTGGTACGGCAACTGCTCCGCCCTCAACCGTAAGGCTCTCCAGAGGGTAGTGAGGACTGCACAACGCATCACCGGGAGCAAACTACCTGCCCTCCAGGACACCTACACCACCCGTTGTTACAGGAAGGCCATAAAGATCATCAAGGACATCAACCACCCGAACCACTGCCTGTTCACCCCGCTATCATCCAGAAGGCGAGGTCAGTACAGGTGCATCAAAGCTGGGACCGAGAGACTGAAAACAGCTTCTATCTCAAGGCCATCAGACTGTTAAACAGCCACCACTAACAGTGAGTGGCTGCTGCCAACACACTGTCATTGACACTGACCCAACTCCAGCCATTTTAATAATGGGAATTGATGGGAATTATGTAAATATATCACTAGCCACTTTAAACAATGCTACCTTATATAATGTTACTTACCCTACATTATTCATCTCATATGCATATGTATATACTGTACTCTACATCATCGACTGCATCCTTATGTAATACATGTATCACTAGCCACTTTAACTATGCCACTTTGTTTACTTTGTCTACACACTCATCTCATATGTATATACTGTACTCGATACCATCTACTGTATGCTGCTCTGTACCATCACTCATTCATATATCCTTATGTACATGTTCCTTATCCCCTTACACTGTGTATAAGACAGTAGTTTTGGAATTGTTAGTTAGATTACTTGTTGGTTATCACTGCATTGTCGGAACTAGAAGCACAAGCATTTCGCTACACTCGCATTTAACATCTGCTAACCATGTGTATGTGACAAATAAAATTTGATTTGATTTGATTTGATTTCTATGTGTTTGGCCTGGTATGGTTCCCAATCAGAGGCAGCAGTCAATCGTTGTCTCTAATTGAGAACCATACTTAGGTAGCCTGTTCCCACCTGTGTTTGTGGGTAGTTGTTTTCGGTTTTGTGTGTATTACACCTTGCAGAATTGTTCGTTTATCGTGTTGTTTTTGTTCAAGTATTCGTATTTATTAAAAGTATTATGAATACTTACCACGCTGCACCTTGGTCCTCTTCTCCTTCTCCCAATGACAATCGTTACAGAACTACCCACCACCAAAGGACCAAGCAGCGTGTAATGGACTCCTGGACATGGAAGGAGCACCTTGGTCCTCTTCTCCTTCTCCCGACGACATTCGTTACAAAGTCAGGAACCAATATACTCAGTCAGTTAGGAAAGCTAAGGCTAGCTTTTTCAAACAGAAATTTTCTTCCTGTAGCACTAATTTCAAAAAGTTTTAGGACACTGTAAAGTCCATGGAGAGTAAGAGCACCTCTTTACAGCTTCCCAGCTGCACTGAGCTGCAGCTGAGCTGCACTCAGCTGCACTGAGGCTAGGAAACACGATAAATCTACAATAATCGATACTTTCAATAAGCAAATCCAGACAGCTGATGTTCTGAAAGATTTGCAAAATCTGGATCCCAACAAATCAGCTGGGATGGACAATCTGGACAATCTCTTTAAAAATGATCTGCTGAAATTGTTGCAACCCCCATTACTAGCCTATTCAACCTCTCTTTCGTATCGACTGAGATGCCCCCAAAAAATGGACCGCTGCCACGGTCATCCCCCTCTGCAAAGGGGAAGACACTTACATTTACATTACATTTAAGTCATTTAGCAGACGCTCTTATCCAGAGCGACTTACAAATTGGTGCATTCACCTTATGACATCCAGTGGAACAGCCACTTTACAATAGTGCATCTAAATCTTTTAAGGGGGGGGTGAGAAGGATTAATTTATCCTATCCTAGGTATTCCTTAAAGAGGTGGGGTTTCAGGTGTCTCCGGAAGGTGGTGATTGACTCCGCTGTCCTGGCGTCGTGAGGGAGTTTGTTCCACTTCCGGTCTTGGCACAGAATACTTATACATTTGTCCTTCTTACTTCATACTCATAGTAACTCCTCTTAATGGCTCGTCACCTCTGGCATTTAGCCACCGTTATCATATTGCCTTCATATTAGGACATGCAACCTGTAGAGTCAGGTAGGACCACAGCAACAGACCGTGGCACTCTATGGGATTAACCAGTACATGTGATCCTGCTTACTCCTCTGAAAGGAACACCCCTGTTCTGGAAAAAAAAACAAGAGGTGTAACTATAGTTGGCCATAACAGTTACAAGAATAACCAGGTGCTTGTCTAATGGTGTCAAATGACCTAGAGCACATACACGTACACTAGTTTTGCTCGCTCCTTCTGAAATAAATAATTGCCACATATGTACTGATAAATTCACAATATATCTAGGTGTCTGGTTAGAATGTAAACTCTCCAATTCCTATTTTGCAACAAAGCCTCCTTCACTCGTGTTTCTTGTATATAATTAACCAGGCGAGTCAGTTAAGAACAAATTCTTCAATGACATCCTAGGAACAGTGAGTTAACTGACCTGTTCAGGGGCAGAATGGCAGATTGGTATCTTGTCAGCTCGGGGACTCGACCTTGCACCCTTTCAGTTACTAGTCCAACGCTCTAACCACTAGGCTACCCTGTTGCCAAACATACCCTCGTAAAACGGACTATCCTACCGATCCTTGACTTTGGCGATATCATTTACAAATAGCCTCCAACACTCTACTCAGCAAACTGGATGTAGTCTATCACAGTGCCTTCCGTTTTGTCACCAAAGCCCCATATACAGTACTGTGACCTGTACGCTCTCGTTGGCTGGCCCTCACTACATATTCGTTGCCAAACCCACTGTCTCCAGGTCATCTATAAGTCTCTGCTCGGTGAAGCCCAGCCTTATCTCAGCTTACTGGTCACCATAGCAACACCCACCCGTAGAACGCGCTCCAGCAGGTATATTTCACTGGTCATCTTCCAGGGCCAACACTTCCTGTTGACCCCTTTCCTACTAGTTCTCTGCTGCCAATGACTGGAACGAATTGCAAAAATCACTGAAACTTGTGTCTTATATCTCCCTCTCTAACTTTAAGCATCAGCTGTCAGAGCAGCTTACCAATCACTGTACCTGTACATAGCTCATCTGTAAATAGCACACCCAACTACCTCATCCCCATATTATTACTTACCCTCTTGCTCTTTTGCACCCAGTATATCTACTTGCACATCATTATATGCACATATATCACTCCAGTGTTAATACTAAAATGTAATTATTTCGCCTCTATGGCCTATTTATTGCCTTACCTCCCTAATCTTCTACATTTGCACACACTGTACATAGATTTATCTATTGAGTTATTGACTGTACATTTGTTTATGTGTTGTTGTTTGTGTCGCACTGCTTTGCTTTATCTTGGCCAGGTCGTAGTTGTAAATGAGAACTTGTTCTCAACTGGCCAACCTGGTTAAATAAAGGTGAAATAAAACATAAATAAAAAATACATCTCCTCCACCCCATCTTGCACTCTCCCACCCTGGTCTGCAGCTCCCCACCAATTGTGTGAAGTCTAGGGTCATTGTGTATCTCACCTGAGAGGATTCCTTTCTCATCGGCTTCATCATCACTGTCTCCCAAGTCGTTGAGCTTCTCCATCTCAGACAGACTGGTCGGTGTGGGTCAACTCCTCCTCATTCAGGTTGTACATGTCCTTCTTCTCCCCCACAACACACATATTTGAGAGGAGCACGGGGTCAGCCAATGTGTAGCCGCTTTTAGCAATGCGGTTGTATTTACATACACTAGGTCAGAGCGAAGCCAGAAGTTAAATAAAATTCAATGTCCAACTTACTGTGCGGTTTTAAATACACCCTCGTTCCTAAAAGCAGCTAGCCAAAGTGCAGCTCTGCTAGAGATAGTTTTGTGATTTATGTAAAAGGGGCAGAGAAGAGAACAGAGATGTGTGTCCGCCATCTCTCCATTGAAAACCTCTCTCCTCTGGGTCCATGATGGTGTCATATTCACCAAAGCGTCGGTCTATGAACTTATTGGCCTTGTCCTTTGTCTTATATTTATTCAGCAGTGTCTCATTTTTCTCTGGGGGAAGAAATGAGTTGCAAACTGCTCTTGATGTTATTTAGCATCCATCTAGCCTGGTCCCATATCCGTTTGTGCTGTCAACTCTTACGGACAAGCAATGACCATAGGAGTAGGTAAGACAATAAACATATACCTGACATGATGACTCCTTGCTGTCCCCAGTCCACCTGGCCATGCTGCTGCTCCAGTTTCAACTGTTCTGCCTTATTATTATTTGACCATGCTGGTCATTTATGAACATTTGAACATTTTGGCCATGTTCTGTTATAATCTCCACCCGGCACAGCCAGAAGAGGACTGGCCACCCCACATAGCCTGGTTCCTCTCTAGGTTTCTTCCTAGGTTTTCGCCTTTCTAGGGAGTTTTTCCTAGCCACCGTGCTTCTACACCTGCATTGCTTGCTGTTTGGGGTTTTAGGCTGGGTTTCTGTACAGCACTTTGAGATATCAGCTGATGTACGAAGGGCTATATAAATAAATTTGATTTGATTTGATTTGACATCCACACCAGAATCTGTAACACTTAATGACCCACTACACTCAGTATCTTCATCACTACCGCTTTACCTTGTTGATGGCTAGTTGAATCGAAAGGGTAGATAAACCCCTTGAATGTACAGTTGAAGACGTTTACATACACAGACTCTTATCAAGAGAGACTTACAGTTAGTTATTTAGCAGACTCTTATCCAGAGAGACTTACAGTTAGTCATTTATCAGACTCTTATCCAGAGAGACTTATAGTTAGTTCATTCATCTTAAGATACAGTTGAAGTCGGAGGTTTACATTCACTTAGGTTGGAGTCATTCAAACTCATTTTTCAACCACTCCACACATTTCTTGTTATCAAACTATAGTTTTGGCAAGTCGGTTAGGACATCTACTTTGTGCATGACAAGTCATTTTTACAACAATTGTTTACAGACAGATTATTTCTCTTATAATTCACTGTATCACAATTGCAGTGGGTCAGAAGTTTACATACACTAAATTGACTGTGCCTTCAAACAGCTTGGAAAATTCCAGAAAATTATGTCATGGCTTTAGAAGCTTCTGATAGGCTAATTGACATCATTTGAGTCAATTGGAGGTGTACCTGTGGATGTATTTCAAGGCCTACCTTCAAAGAAATCATTCAAGATCTCAGATTATTTTTTGTTGTTGAACTCCCCGGGTCTGGTTCATCCTTGGGAGCAATTTCCAAATGCCAAATGAAGGTACCATGTTCATCTGTACAAACAATAGCACACAAGTATAAACACCATGGGACCACGCAGATGTCATACCGCTCAGGAAGGAGACATGTTCTGTCTCCTAACGATGAACGTACTTTGGTGCAAAAAGTGCAATCAATCCCAGAACAACGGCAAATGACCTTGTGAAGATGCTGGAGGAAACTGGTACAAAAATATCTATATTCACAGTAAAATTAGTCCTACATCGACATAACCTGAAAGGCTGCTCAGCAAGGAAGAAGCCACTTCTCCAAAACTGCCATAAAAAAGCCAGACTACGGTTTGCAACTGCACACGGGGACAAAGATCATACTTTTTGGAGAAATGTCCTCTGGTTGGATGAAACAAAAATAGAACTGTTTGGCCATAATGACCATCGTTATGTTTGGAGGAAAAATGGGAATGCTTGCAAGCCGAAGAACACCATCCCAACTGTGAAGTACGGGGGTGGCAGCATCATGTTGTGGGGGTGCTTTGCTGCAGGAGGGACTGGTGTACTTCACAAAATAGATGGCATCATGAGGTAGGAAAATTGTGTGGATATATTTAAGGAACATCAGACATCAGTTAAAGCTTGGTCGCAAATGGGTCTTCCAAATGGACAATGACCCCAAGCATACTTCCAAAGTTGTGGCAAAATGGCTTAGGGACAACAAAGTCAAGGTATTGGAGTGGCCATCACAAAGCCCTGACCTCAATCACATAGAAAATTTGTGGGCAGAACTGAAGAAGCATGTGCGAGCAAGGAGGCCGACAAACCTGACACAGTTACACCAGCTCTGTCAGGAGGAATGGGCCAAAATTCACCCAACTTATTGTGGGAACCTTGTGGAAGGCTACTCGAAACGTTTGACAAAAGTTAAACAGTTTAAAGGCAATGCTACCAAATACTAATTGAGTGTATGTAAACTTCTGACCCCCACTGGGGATGTGATGAAAGAAATCAAATCTTAAATAAATATTTCTCTCTACTATTATTCTGACATTTCACATTCTTAAAATTAGGTGGTGATACTAACTGACCTAAGACAGGGCCTTTTAACTATGATTAAATGTCAGGAATTGTGAAAAACTGAGTTTAAATGTATTTGGCTAAGCCTTAGGTGTATGTTAACTTCCGACTTCAACTGTATTTTAGAGTGTCATTATTTGGCTTTGTTTAACGACAGAAACCCAGCATGTACAAGGTCAATGTTTGTAGTAGGAGTGCGACTCCTTGTGATTTGACCTGCTATACAGCACCGCCTTGTGTAAACCCTTAACAGTGCACTTACATAGCCAACTAAAAAGAGAGCTTTGGTCTGTAAATAATTAGTTGTGCTAGTATCCTATACAATATAAAACCAGTGAGAGAGCTTCGGTCTGTAAATAATTAGTTGTGCTAGTATCCTATACAATATAAAACCAGTGAGAGAGCTTCGGTCTGTAAATAATTAGTTGTGCTAGTATCCTATACAATATAAAACCAGTGAGAGAGCTTCGGTCTGTAAATAATTAGTTGTGCTAGTATCCTATACAATATAAAACCAGTGAGAGAGCTTCGGTCTGTAAATAATTAGTTGTGCTAGTATCCTATACAATATAAAACCAGTGAGAGAGCTTCGGTCTGTAAATAATTAGTTGTGCTAGTATCCTATACAATATAAAACCAGTGAGAGAGCTTCGGTCTGTAAATAATTAGTTGTGCTAGTATCCTATACAATATAAAACCAGTGAGAGAGCTTCGGTCTGTAAATAATTAGTTGTGCTAGTATCCTATACAATATAAAACCAGTGAGAGAGCTTTGGTCTGTAAATAATTAGTTAGAAATGACCATGGAGGTTTAGTGAGTCCCCCAGATCAGAGGCAGTAGGGATGACCATGGAGGTTTAGTGAGTCCCCCAGATCAGAGGCAGTAGGGATGACCATGGAGGTTTAGTGAGTCCCCCAGATCAGAGGCAGTCGGGATGACCATGGAGGTTTAGTGAGTCCCCCAGATCAGAGGCAGTAGGGATGACCATGGAGGTTTAGTGAGTCCCCCAGATCAGAGGCAGTAGGGATGACCATGGAGGTTTAGTGAGTCCCCCAGATCAGAGGCAGTCGGGATGACCATGGAGGTTTAGTGAGTCCCCCAGATCAGAGGCAGTAGAAATGACCATGGAGGTTTAGTGAGTCCCCCAGATCAGAGGCAGTAGGGATGACCATGGAGGTTTAGTGAGTCCCCCAGATCAGAGGCAGTAGAAATGACCATGGAGGTTTAGTGAGTCCCCCAGATCAGAGGCAGTAGAAATGACCATGGAGGTTTAGTGAGTCCCCCAGATCAGAGGCAGTAGAAATGACCATGGAGGTTTAGTGAGTCCCCCAGATCAGAGGCAGTAGGGATGACCATGGAGGTTTAGTGAGTCCCCCAGATCAGAGGCAGTAGGGATGACCATGGAGGTTTAGTGAGTCCCCCAGATCAGAGGCAGTAGGGATGACCATGGAGGTTTAATGAGTCCCCCAGATCAGAGGCAGTAGGGATGACCATGGAGGTTTAGTGAGTCCCCCCCCAGATCAGAGGCAGTAGGGATGACCATGGAGGTTTAGTGAGTCCCCCAGATCAGAGGCAGTAGGGATGACCATGGAGGTTTAGTGAGTCCCCCAGATCAGAGGCAGTAGGGATGACCATGGAGGTTTAGTGAGTCCCCCAGATCAGAGGCAGTAGGGATGACCATGGAGGTTTAGTGAGTCCCCCAGATCAGAGGCAGTAGGGATGACCATGGAGGTTTAGTGAGTCCCCCAGATCAGAGGCAGTAGGGATGACCATGGAGGTTTAGTGAGTCCCCCAGATCAGAGGCAGTAGGGATGACCATGGAGGTTTAGTGAGTCCCCCAGATCAGAGGCAGTAGGGATGACCATGGAGGTTTAGTGAGTCCCCCAGATCAGAGGCAGTAGGGATGACCATGGAGGTTTAGTGAGTCCCCCAGATCAGAGGCAGTAGGGATGACCATGGAGGTTTAGTGAGTCCCCCAGATCAGAGGCAGTAGGGATGACCATGGAGGTTTAGTGAGTCCCCCAGATCAGAGGCAGTAGGGATGACCATGGAGGTTTAGTGAGTCCTCCAGATCAGAGGCAGTAGGGATGACCATGGAGGTTTAGTGAGTCCCCCAGATCAGAGGCAGTAGGGATAACCATGGAGGTTTAGTGAGTCCCCCAGATCAGAGGCAGTAGGGATAACCATGGAGGTTTAGTGAGTCCTCCAGATCAGAGGCAGTAGGGATGACCATGGAGGTTTAGTGAGTCCCCCAGATCAGAGGCAGTAGGGATAACCATGGAGGTTTAGTGAGTCCTCCAGATCAGAGGCAGTAGGGATGACCATGGAGGTTTAGTGAGTCCCCCAGATCAGAGGCAGTAGGGATAACCATGGAGGTTTAGTGAGTCCTCCAGATCAGAGGCAGTAGGGATAACCATGGAGGTTTAGTGAGTCCCCCAGATCAGAGGCAGTAGGGATAACCATGGAGGTTTAGTGAGTCCTCCAGATCAGAGGCAGTAGGGATGACCATGGAGGTTTAGTGAGTCCTCCAGATCAGAGGCAGTAGGGATGACCATGGAGGTTTAGTGAGTCCTCCAGATCAGAGGCAGTAGGGATGACCATGGAGGTTTAGTGAGTCCTCCAGATCAGAGGCAGTAGGGATGACCATGGAGGTTTAGTGAGTCCTCCAGATCAGAGGCAGTAGGGATGACCATGGAGGTTTAGTGAGTCCCCCAGATCAGAGGCAGTAGGGATGACCATGGAGGTTTAGTGAGTCCCCCAGATCAGAGGCAGTAGGGATCACCATGGAGGTTTAGTGAGTCCTCCAGATCAGAGGCAGTAGGGATGACCATGGAGGTTTGGATGATAAGTGTGTGAATTGAACTATTTTCCTGTCCTGCTAAGCATTCAAAATGTAATGAGTACTTTTGGGTGTCAAGGAAAATGTATGGAGTAAAAAGTACAATATTTTCTTAAGGAATGTAGTTTTGTAAAAGTAGTCAAATATAAATAGTAGAGGACAGATACACCCCCAAAAAACAACTTTAGTACTTTAAAGTATTTTTTACACAAGTACTTTACACCACTGTATAAAACAAATGTAATTTAAGACAAATATTTAATTGAAATCACACAAAAACAAATTGGTTTTGAAGGATTTTTATTAATGGTTAAAAGAAGAAAATGGAGGTGAAGCGATAGATGGGATGATGACACGTTTGTATGGGAAATAGTTCAAAGAATACATTGCTGTGAGTTTAAAACAATTGACCACAAAATAAAAATTGCACAACAATTGCAGAGTAGTAGTGAGTTACAGTCATAATGGAGAGAGACAGACATACGATACAAGCTCAAAGCCTTAGTTTCATGCCATGCAGTCCTTCAGGTTCAGGGAACAGGCTAATGTTCTCAGCTTACATCATGTAATATAGCAGGTTTATAATAGCCTTGTCCTAGAGCAGTTATTGCAGCCTTGCTAACTCCTTTGGTCATTCACAAGACTGCACAAACAAACTGATCTGTGACAAGGCTTGATTTTTATAGTGGTCTAAACCAAGCTTTTTATTTTTTTATTTTACCTTTATTTAACTAGGCAAGTCAGTTAAGAACAAATTCTTATTTTCAATGACGGCCTGGGAATAGTGGGTTAACTGCCTGTTCGGGGGCAGAACGACAGATTTGTACCTTGTCAGCTCAGGGATTTGAACTTGCAACCTTCCGGTTACTAGTCCAACGCTCTAACCACTAGGCTACCCAAGCTTCACAGACAAGTGGAATTAATTAATGACATTATCCAGTATTAATGCATCTGCTTGACAAACATTTTAAAAGACAATGGTGTAAGATCGCTCGTCTGGTCCCAGAGCTGTTTGTGTCGCCTTGCTAACTCCTATCGTCCCAGTTTGGCATGACAGCACAAACAGATCTGGGACCAGGCTGTACGATCTCACCAACTAGATTGGTTACTGTACTAGATCTCCATAGGGTCTTGAGTGCAACTTGAAAGCGAGATGTTTTCTTGAGACAGTCTTTTCATTTCAGAGGGGTTTCACAGGATAGTCCATTGAGGTGTGGTCACTGGTTATGCATGCAGCATTAAAATAGTGAGATGTGCCTGAAAGCAACGATATTCCTACATTCCATATACCCACTATTAGCCTGAATCCAGATGGAATGGTTTCGTTTCACCCTCTGTTTGGATCCACGCAAGCCTACGGTTCTCTAAAAGCAAAATGGTAAAACAACAGTGAGTTCCAGGCAGTGTTATATTGTAATTGAGGTGTTTCAGTTCACAGCAAGTGAAAATGAATCAATTTGTTTTTGTTGTTGTTGAGAATAACAAAAAAGGACTATATCATTAACCATACAAAATCTGCGTTCCCTCTTGTAACTGTAGCCATATGTTGTCCTCTTATGTTCCATTAGTCTTTCCTGTGATTTGAGTGATTAGGTTAGGAAGGAGGGGAGAGCTAAAGCAAGCCAAGGATACAGGAGTATACAACAAAACCTTCTGCCCTAGTCCCTACACATTCCCGCCCCATGACCATACAGCCTGTGTAGACTGGTGCGATTACCAGCAGTCTCACCAGGTACCACCAACCCTGGTTGATAGAGGTGGTGACTGATATTCTCAACATGATTTGAGGTCTTACGGGGTCGCAGGGCATGATGAGTCACACAATGCATCTGTATAAAGGGTAGTGTTTTACCTTGGCCATCCGGCCCTTTCATATACACCCACCAGTTATACTGCAGAGAGGAAAACCTGCTCTTGTACCCAATGCTGTTTGAGTGAACAGATTTAACGCTAATATTAGACATCAGAAATTAGCACCGTGCAGTTGGTAGTTTTTAAATCTGGAATCAGTTTCCACCAGTTTAATTAAATGACAGTTCAAGCATTTCTTTGCTTTTGCCCTCCTTGTTTTTTAAAAGACACTGATATAATTAGATACAATCCCAATACATTCTAGTGGTTAAATCAGGTTTTAGTAAAACACATTGTTTTAAACAAATAAAAAAAGGGAAATAAAAATCTACTGCTCACTTAAAGTAGCAAGCCTAAATAGACACGCAGCTGCACTGAACCAGACCGGATGCACACAGTCATTCACCACAGAGCGACCGTTTTTAAAACTTCATAAGCAATTGACCCCTTTTTTTTATATATAAAATTGGCACACATTAGGAGGTAAACAGAGTTATAAAGCCAGACAAATAATACTAAGCACGTAGGGTCAAAGGTTGTGGCCCGCTCAAGGGGAAGCGAAGGGTTACAAAGCGTAAGAGGGGAGGTCTGGTCTAGGGTTCCTTTGATTTGCCTTCCTTTTCTTCAGTCTTCTTCTTGTTTTTCTTGAGGAAGGAAGGAGTGCGGAACTTCTTCTTCTTCTTGGAAGGCGATTTGCTGGGGGATTCATCGCCGTCCTGTTCGCAATCTTGGTCGCCGGCAGCATCAGCAGGCTCCTCTCCCACGGCGGTGGGCTGTTCGGTGGCAGCGGGAGTGGCAGGATCTTCGGCAGGGAGGGCGGGGACTGGGGCGTCAGAGGGTTCATCGTCTGGGGTCAGGTCAGGGAGGGTCTGTCTCAGTGTAGCCTGATCACTCTCATCCTTATAGGTGTGCTCCAGCTGAGAATCTGTGAGGGGGAGGAAATGGTTCATCTGCAGGGCCTGAAAAACGGCTACAATACAGACAAAACTGCCCGTTTCAAAGCTAATAAGAGATGTAGCTATTAACAGATCACTTTACTCTCATTTGGGAGGAGTGATATCTCTAATTTTCTTCTGCAATCATTTAGTCTTTGTTCCATAGTTTAGTTCTGTGTTCTCCACGAGTTGAAGGCCTGTAGCACTACATCATCCATGAAAACTGACAGGCTACAGTACTTCTGCAGATCAGAATCTTTAGGCACCAATCAACCAGCATGCTCCTCAGCAGAGGCATGCCTATACATAGTACAACGCTAGCCATCTCCACCGACTAGCTTTACATTGACGACTCCGACAACACTAGATCATTCCACAAAGCCAAGCCCAACAATGATTTAATGCTCAAAAAAATATATATTCAAACGTTTTTTTTTTGTGTTTTTTTAAACTGTCCTTTCCAGCAACTATTGTGGACATGTATCCAGGCCGGCACAGTACAGCTTGGCTCAGTAGTGTGAAAAGGGTCCAGTAGGACCATATTCATGTGCTCCAAGTATTTAAATCATTGATTTATTCAGATACACATGTATATTCAGTGTGGAGGGATCTTGTAGTGTTAACTAGCTCCTCGCTAATATCCATCGATCGGTACAGTGCATCGACTTCATGCTGCTGAAGAACCATTGTGCAGCGTCAGCAGTTGGTCTCTAATTGTGACCGTGTACACAACAAACCAGACAACGTGCTCAGTTTCCAACTGGTATTACTGATCTATTGATATCAACATTAGACTAATTATCCACAGAAGTGTTGAAGCTCCTCAGAATGTAGTCAAAGATAAGGCATAACGCAAAGCACTGAGAAAAACAGCTGTTTATCACCTTTACCGCTAAGCCAACAGCAAGCTTCACACTTAGCAAAGCGACAAAAGCATTTATTCTACTACAGCCAAACACATGAACACTGTATACCTGAGATTGGACTCATCTGGAAAAGAAATATAACATTCAATACATTTAAAACTAAAAAAAACTACATACATTACCCATTTCATGTGAATCGTAATGCAGGAACGTAGGGATTTAATATAGATTTATTATAAGATTGTTTGCATGTAATACTCAAAAGGTTAAAGTTCACAATAGGTCAACTCCGGGAAGGAATAGAAACCTAAAACGAGATGCGTTTGCTGGGTCTATCTCAGATCTCTCCACTGTCACAGACCATAAACTGTATGGGAATAAGGCCATAGAGGATGGGTGTCTAACCTTTCTGAGTGGTGTTCAGTTCAAACAGGAGAGAAACCTATCCATCCTATGAGTCACCATATGAATCATCATCTGATAATGATCTCTACGTATTCTTTTGAGATTTTGCACTAATGAAGAAAAGCCTGAGAACAGAGGCCGCCATTTTGTCTTTTGTACATCACTCTCATAATTTGTGAAAACTTTTTACGACAGGGAGGACCTCAGAATTGGCACCTGGCAACAAAAGGCAATAAGAATGAAAAGAACGGGAAGTCAAGGACTATAGTGAGGAGGAATAGATACTCAACCCGAGTGGATGGGTTTGGGCCACGGAGAAGGAGAACGGAGAGAGAGGAAGAGGAGTCGGAAAAGTGAAGCCATGCAAGGAACGGAGGGGTTAATGGTTTGATCACAAGCCATGAGGGTGGAGGTGGCTGGAACAGTACGTACTTACTATGGCAACAGGTACTCTTTAGCATTCCCATCTCCTGATAGTAACGCAGCCACAAAAAAGAAGAAGAAGCACAGGTAGAAACACACGTCTATCGATGCAGGTCAATCACAGCCACCACAGTGTTAAAATTATAACATCAAAATGAAAATAGGAGAAACACCAGGAGAAATTACATTTTGAAAAAAGAATGGCGACAAGCCATTCTTTGAGGACTCCAAAAGATGGAGAATGGAGAAGTGAACAGGGATTGGAAGTAACGGAAACATGTGTTACAGTCTTGTAAGACCATCGTTGATTAGATTACACCAGTAAATGGCCTAGTAAAGAGAGAACAGTTTGTCCATGGTTTATACTGGGAGAGCACATCCTGACTTGTGAATGTCAGGGGAGAACCATGTCTCTTCACAGGGATCCATAGATCTTGATGCATTCCTTCTTGTATAAGCCATGGCAAGTGTCTGAGAAACTGTACTTTATGGTTTTTAGAACCAGTAGTCTCATTATATTAGACATCCAGTAATGTCACTATATTGGACATTCTCTTGCCGTCGTTAAAAGGTGTAATCCAACCGTAATAAAGACCAAGAGGGATAAATATAATATAAAACAAAAATGTTTTCTTAAAATAACATAACCAACTTCAATCTTAATCTCACGTAACAAAGAAAAATCACCCAGCTGTCTAAAAGTTATGGCTCTTTGGTATAGTACCCATTTGTAGAAATCTACTGATCTTGAGGAATCATAATCTAATTCCTTGGAATGAAAATGTCATAATTCTCCATCTGAATTCCACTCAACATTACCTGACCTTAGAGTTGGTTTGTTTCCCATACAATCCAATTCACCCCCCTATCGACCTCAATTTGCCTAAAACCTCTTGGCCTGTTATTACACATTAAACATCGCATTCAACAGCACCTACAGTTGCAATGTTAAAGACATGAAAGGAAGACATAGAAAGGAAGCCCAGTCCCAGCATTTCTTGTTGTTGACCCTTGACCCTGAATGTTGTCACTCAATAGTCGCCCAGATGAAGCCATGCTGAAATGTTGTGTTGCTTGTTGCCGGGCAGACTAGGCCAACTAACCTTCCTCTGCTCTGACAGGGGTGCTGGGTGGTGTGCGGGTCGGACTTTGACCCTTTGCCTCTTCCTCAGGCTCTGGTAACGCATCTGAGGAGTCTGGGTGAGGAAATTAAAATCAAACTTTATTTAAAGTCCATTTCACAAATGAAATAGTTTGTCAAGAGGTCAGATTAGAGCAATGAAATTATTGATTTTTCAAGATTGTCAATAACTGATTTCATAAAAATAAAAAAAACACATCACCCTTAAACCACCACATACAGTAAATTAAAAAAGAAACAGTCAGAAAACAGCAGAGAAAAACACAGGTATTGATTATTATTAGAGGATAGACAGTCACACACTGAGGAAGTAACAAAGCCCCCAGTGGCAACAAGACCCATGTAAGTCCACTTTCACCCCAGAGAAGGAACCGCTTCCATTGGAGACAACAGATAATTAGTAGTAAACATTTACAAACCAACCCCAAAAGGACCACAGGTCCGTGTTAGGAAGAGGATGATGGAGGAAGAGTCTCTTTCCCAGGAGTGATTGATGAGAGGGGTCATTCATGTTCATTTGGGAAGGCTTCCTTGGAGAACCACAACCAGCAATAGGATTCCATTGGTTAAACAGAGACCAGTCAAATCAGATGGTAGGGGAGGGTTGCAAAATTCTGGAAACTTCTCCCAAAATTACCAGGTTTTCCAGAAATACTGGTTGAATGATTCCCAGTTGGAGGATTCCCTCCCCACTGATTCCCTTTTGATTATGGGAAAACTCCAACTGGGATTTATGGAAAACCTGGACCTTTTGCAACCTGAACCAGGAGGAAGGTGGATAGGCAGAAGACAGACGGGTGTTGAGGAAATGGGGATTGGGGGCCTAGTAGTGGGCAGGACAGGAGCAGGATTAACCTCAGAGAGAGAGAGAAGGAACAGGGACTCCAGTCAAAGGTCAGAGTTCAGGACGGAGAGCGGGCCAGAGTCAGTCTGCAGTCAGTACCTGGAACCTCAGTGAGGGCAGGCAGCTCTGTGTTGGTGGTGCTGAGAGCCTTCAGCACGGCACAGTGAAACTCCTTGTGAGGAGACTCTGAGAGGGACTCTTCCCCGTAGCCCCCAGTCCCCGACCCCGTGGACGTCCCTGGGCTCCCCTGACTGCCCCCTGACCCAGTCAGAATGTCTCGGCTGGGGAGAGAGGAGGAGGGAGAGGCAACCTTGGAGGAGGCTGAGGGGGTAGGCTCAGAGACCCCAAGGATGACCAGTCCAACTCCAGCTCCCTGCTGTGGGATACAGAGGGGCTTTGGCGGCAGTGGGGGCTTCTGTGATGAGGTAGAGGGGGACAGGCCCTCTCCAGGCCCAGCTGAAGAGAGCTGGAAGGACTCTTCACCCTGTACTGGATGAATGATGCAACAACAGTTTCTCTCCACGTCGCCCTGCTTGGTGACAGGTCGTGGGTTCTGGGAGCTTTGTGGAGAACTAACTCAGACCCCACCGATTTATTGTGATTCTGAATCTTTGCTGTTTTGTCTTGCTACTGCTACTACTACTGCAAATTAAATGGAGAAAATAGGGCATAAAATGGTGAAAACACTGCAGTTGGTTATTTTTCTGTTTAGGTCAAACGTGCCCTAAGAGCAGAACGATGGCAGGTCTTACCATCGGGTCCTTTCTGTTTGAGTTCCACCTCTTTGCGGTAATCCTCCAGCTCCTGGTCATACTGCTTATTGAAGGGGTTAGGACCTTTCTTGTTGATGATGACACGTGGCTGGTACTCCTTCTCTATGATGGCCTTAGACGCTGTCACTAGCTCCCCCTAGTGGTACAGACACAAGACAAATTCTTGCTTAAAAAAAGGCCTGTTGTGCGTCACAAAATAAACATTTACATTTACATTTAAGTCATTTAGCAGACGCTCTTATCCAGAGCGACTTACGAATTGAAAATCTTGTCACAATTTCGAATCGATGCTAACACTGACATTTTCTAAATAAGTTGATACTAGTATGGAGCATTTCAAAGCAGTTCGAGTCTGGACAATAGGGTCTATTCATGAAATCACACAGAGTAGCATCAGAGAGGTGAGAGG
>NC_068432.1:46592313-46609813 GCF_023373465.1 Oncorhynchus keta
GTGATCATTGGCCTCTACCATAAGGACACACTGATACACCGTGATCATTGGCCTCTACCATAAGGACACACTGATACACCGTGATCATTGGCCTCTACCATAAGGACACACTGATACACCGTGATCATTGGCCTCTACCATAAGGACACACTGATACACCGTGATCATTGGCCTCTACCATAAGGACACACTGATACACCGTGATCATTGGCCTAAGCGAGTGCATGGAACTCAATGTCCAATGCAGCCGTTGACCTTGATCAACCAAGTAAAAATACATAAAGCAGACAAATAAAAACAAAGAAAAATCTGGTTCTTTCAAATCCCAGTCATCTCTCTACTCAGCCTGTCTGCCTCCCTTTCTATCGGGCTTGATTTGAGTTACAGCTAGTGAAGTGCAACATTGTATCTAATCAATCAACTGGATCAGTCCTGAAGCTCTCTAGCAAACATGCAAGATTGTATCAACTATTCTATTCCAGGCCCTCAGAGTTTCCCACTCCAGTGAGCTCGTGGCGGAGATCTTTGTGGCTATACTCGGCCTTGTCTCAGGATGGTAAGTTGGTGGTTGAAGATATCCCTCTAGTGGTGTAGGGGCTGTGCTTTGGCAAAGTGGGTGGGGTTATATCCTTCCTGTTTGGCCCTGTCCGGGGTTATCATTGGATGGGGCCACAGTGTCTCCTGACCCCTCCTGTCTCAGCCTCCAGTATTTATGCTGCAGTAGTTTGTGTGTCGGGGGGCTAGGGTCAGTTTGTTATATCTGGAGTACTTCTGTCTTATCCGGTGTCCTGTGTGAATTTAATTCTCTTTCTTTCCCTCTCTCGGAGGACCTGAGCCCTAGGACCATGCCTCAGGACTACCTGGCATGATGACTCCTTGCTGTCCCCAGTCCACCTGGCCGTGCTGCTGCTCCAGTTTCAACTGTTCTGCCTGCGGCTATGGAATCCTGACCTGTTCACCGGACCTGCTACCTGTCCCAGACCTGCTGTTTTCAACTCTCTAGAGACAGCAGGAGCAGTAGAGATACTCCTAATGATCGGCTATGAAAAGCCAACTGACATTTCTTCCAGAGATGCTGACTTGCTGCACCCTCGACAACTACTGTGATTATTATTATTTAACATTGCTGGTCATCTATGAACATCTTGGCCATGTTCTGTTATAATCTCCACCCGGCACAGCCAGAAGAGGACTGGCCACCCCTCATAGCCTGGTTCCTCTCAAGGTTTCTTCCTAGGTTTTGGCCTTTCTAGGGAGTTTTTCCTAGCCACTGTGCTTCTACACCTGCATTGCTTGCTGTTTGGGGTTTTAGGCTGGGTTTCTGTACAGCACTGAGATATCAGCTGATGTACGAAGGGCTATATAAATACATTTGATTTGATTTATGGGTGGTAAAGAATAAATCATGTATTTGTTACTTACTTTGTGAGGTGAAGAAAAAAATGACTGAAGCTCAGCTTATTAGTGGTGGACGTGGTCACTGAGAATACGAAATGGGCACATTCCTACAATTGCACCAGCATGCCAAGTAGGCTACTTATGTGTGCTCAGGCATTAAGTAGACAGAAAAAAACAGACACGTGCTCATTACTCACATGGAGCACTCCAAACAACAGACAAAACAACTCTTAAATGATGGTTATGAAATAAACCAATAAACGTTTCAACTCTGAGAATGAGAAATGACAGTAGGCCTAATTAGTAATACATACATTTCTGTTAATGCATTGTAACAAAATGAGGGAGATTAACGGTTCATTTACTGCTGGCAACATATGTAATGGCGAATTGATCAAAATAAACAAACAAACAAACGGCAAACAATTTACCTAAAACAATAAATGTGTAAGAATTGGCAGAAGACAGCCGAATGGATTCATTCTAGAGATAGTCGCACCTGTAGGCTATTTTTGCCACACACAACTCCTCATCCTCTTGTCTCAACATTTTAAATGATACTCCAGACACATCGTCTTCACATATTTGAGAGGTTTTTCCACTGACAGCTGCAACTCAATAATCATTACATTTACATTTAAGTCATTTAGCAGACGCTCTTATCCAGAGCGACTTACAATCATCTAGGCCTTTTGTCACGCGCTGCCTATGGAAGACTTCCTCATGCAACATTCCTCTTCTGTTCTATTGGTTTTCATATCAACTTTCTTTCGTTGTGCAGAAGCCAAAAGGAACAATCCTAGTCATATTAGCAACCCATGCTAGTTGTTGTATCTTTAGATTCACCCTCTTTCTAAATTTCAAACAGGGATTGTCATCTCGGTCCTATTCCGCTCATATCATATGCGCTGTTTAGAATGGTGCATTGCCCCAATTTGCATTTTGGTAAATGTTTGAAAATTGAGGTTTTATTGGCTGCTTCATTACAGGAGTTGCATGTTTTGTTAAGATGAATTACCATAATCTAAATGTGATTTCTGTCATTATGAGCATCGTGGATGGAGGCTCTAATAGGTTACACACCCAATGCGTGGGTCTGGTGAATTTCTTTAAATTAAAATGTTCCCGGTCACGTTGTCCAGCGCCACATTTTCCTAACAGAAACCCTGCCGTACACACACACACGTCCATACAGTACACACACACACGTCCATACAGTGTACACACACACACACGTCCATACAGTACACACACACCATACAGTACACACACACACACACACACACACCATACAGTACACACACACACAGTACACACACCATACAGTACACACACACACACCATACAGTACACACACACACACACACACACACAATACAGTACACACACACACCATACAGTACACACACACCATACAGTACACACACACACACATACAGTACACACACACACCATACAGTACACACACACACACCATACAGTACACACACACACCATACAGTACACACACACCACACACACCATACAGTACACACACACACACACACACACACCATACAGTACACACACACACACACACACACCATACAGTACACACACACACCATACAGTACACACACACACACACAGTACACACACACATGCAGAGTTTGTTTCAGTGAGGAAAATGGGGCAGTCAAGCATGATAATGGTAAGAAAGATGCCAGGCCCATGCATTGCAAGACCACACTTCACATAGAAGTGTGAATGTACTGAAAACACAAACCGAGTGCAAAACATAAGACAGTATATTTCAATCATATCTCTCAAATGACGCTACCAACAGTTACAGCTAAACAGTGAAGAAACAGTTCAGAGACAACCAGCAGTTATTGTTCGATTCAGGTAACAATAAAGGTCCTAAGGTTTAGAACATAAACACTCCAACAGTGGCCTCTGCAATCTCCTCAAAAACGAATTCTCTCACAGAGAGAAATAAGCGTGTAAGTTAACACAATTTGACTAACAGCAAATGAGTGGGATCCAACCAAGGTCAGATAATGAACAGGACCTCAGAGGGTAAACCAACAACATGCAAACTCAACTCTGAAGTCATGAAAGCAATCTGACAGACCTGAAGGCTAACAGCATGTTGGGGTTAGCCAACAAAAGGACGCGGCAAACCCAAAGGAGATGAACACAACCCGGCCTGTGACGCAGCATGAGGTTTACCTCTGACCGCCATGTTACTTACCTGCCACACTGAACTTCTCTGTGGTCAAAGAATAAGGTAAGTTAGGTTCACTTAAATATCAGCGGGGGGGGGTGTCAGGTCAGACTTGAGTTCAAATACTATTTGAAATCATTCAAATACTTCTAGCATTTGCTTTAGTGTGCTTAGAGTGCGGGGTTTGCAGTTTTGGAACGATTGTATTTGTTACATTGCACCAGGTAACTAAATCCAGCCCAGTTTAAGCATTTTTTACGATTTCAAATAGTATTTGAATGCAGGTCTGACTCAGGGTAAGCAGCACACATATTGCCATTTTGCAGGGGTTGCCTGGCTGTGGGGCGGTGCGTAGTGCAGGAGGGGTGGGGCGCAGGAGGGACTCACCTGGATAAAGGAGCGATCCACCATGCTTCCAGCACACAGCACCTGGGACTCTGGCCCTGCCGTTGTGATGTCCTTCAGGTTCTGCTCTCTGATCTAGAGGACGGTGGTAGTCGACAGAAAGAGAGGTTTTGGATACAAAGCCACGGTCAAGACAGAAAAACATCTAGATTCTCTACCCTTCTCCCGAAGTGTGCACTTGTACATGACCTCTCATGACCTCTCATGGATTTATCAATGGTGGAATCTCCCTTTCTAGCAATCCTTACACAAATCCAGTGCTTTTAAATCCATAATGGAGAGTGTGCAAGAGAAATACCCACTTCGGGAGTCGATGGTCGAGACCAAAGCCATGTTGAAATGACTGTATCAACATCATACCTTGTTCCTCATCTCCAGCACCTCCTTGGGGTTTGTGTTGAGCGGGACAAACTGATTGGCCACTGCAGCCTGTCGCATTCCTTCCTCATTTGTCCACTGTAATCACCATACCAACAATTAAAATAAACAAAATGAGGCAGCCAAAATAACATGGGGAAAAAAAAGCAAACAAAATCTAGAAATATACAGACTATGCAGGCTTTAAAGAACTATAATAAATAGGTCATGCTTTTCAAACAGAAATAATGGGGGAGAAGGTACAAATGATTCTGTGAAGGAGTTCTATATATATATTACACCTGGAGGCAGTGAACCAATGATGATGCACCTTTTGTCAAGATGGCTCGCTGTTACAACAGTTCTAGTCAATGCTTTTCAGTATCAAGTTACCCTATCCCATTACCTAAAGCCCAAGCATCTGACCCTTTCTTATTGACTTGATGGAAATGTGTAGGCCCTCCTACATTACTCGAAGATGCACCATCATCATCATCATCATCATTGATACTCTTGCGGTTAGATTTCAATAACAGATACAAATGACAACAAAAAACACAAAAGAGCAACTGAAGGCATCACAAGATGACAAGAGACTGTGGAAGACGAAGGGGTGAAGAAGTGGAGGGGTGAGGACGTGGAGGGGTGAGGCAGGGGGTGAGGACGTGGAGGGGTGAGGCAGGAGGTGAGGATGTGGAGGGGTGAGGAGATGGTGCTGGCTTACAGTACAGTAGAAGCTATGTGGACCAGCGAGACAGTGGCAGTTGGGTGAGGCGTGAGCATCACCAAGTCATTTCCCAGGCTAACGTAACGTACAGTAATAGTAACAGGACAACAGGGATAAAGAGAGAAACACAACGACAGACGAGACTCGTCCACCACTGACTGAAAAACTAATTGGAGAAAAATCTAAAATACAAGTTAAAGGGTCTTTAGTTTACGTTTATATATAAAGGGATGCCCTGGCTTCTATGGTATTTTCATCTACTACTGACATGTTTTATATGACAGAAGTAGAAAACAACTAAGAAGAAATACTCTGGAGCTTTTGGAAGGTAATGAATAGGACTGTTTCTGGAGTTCTTGCCAGAGTTGTTTAGACCTGAACATAGCTAACGCTCAGCCCGAGGCTCAGCCCGAGGCTCAGCCCGAGGCTCAGCCCGAGGCTCAGCCCGAGGCTCAGCCCGAGGCTCAGCCCGAGGCAGAGGAAGAAAATAAAAAATAGGAGACCTTTCTTTCTCAGACACAGATAAGATTGAATGAGCAGCAAGTAAATCTAACTTAAGCTTCCGTGCACATCAGTGCTCTTTTAGAAAAGTTACTCTGCATTTTTCCTTGGAGAAGCATGAGCTATGGGTTCTTTTCTGCTGAGGAAATGTTTCGGCTGAGCTGTATAAAAGCAGTTAGGTGCAAAATCAAAAAGAACTAGATGAGGTAGAGGCAAAGGGTACCTGCATGGTTTGTAGCTAGGATAGGAACATGGGATGGACATGTAAACATGATATACTCACTGAATATGTACTGAGTCTCACAACAACACTTTCTCCTACTTTCCCAGAGGAGATAATCGTTTCAGAAGTTAGACCGGTCAAATGTCCTTTTCTTTTTTCACCCACTATACAAGTCCTCTCATGCACTGGAACACTTTAGGAGTTTTGAGTATTTTTAAAAAAACCGAAATGAAATTTGGAAAGAGGGGAACTAATATGGCATGTTATATCATTAGGGGCATTTGGGGGAATGGCTGAGAATTGGGGAATAGAGGGGGAGGAGTCATAAAAAAGCAAGCTATGACTCATGGAATTCCGATTCCATACCGAAAGCAGAGTGGTCTTGAGCACTATACACCCCGTCTTTCACTTTAACTGTAAAAGCTCCACATGTGATTAGCGGTCTGGCTGATTAGGTCACTTCCTGTGTGCAAACATCAAACAATGCTAAAAAATAAAAAAAGGGGCATGCTAGCTTTAAAGTGCATCTAAAAACAGGGATACTGTCTATAAATTCAGTGTGTGATTCTGTTAGATTAGCTAGTAATCATTATATTGTCATACCCTCATCTCATTAACTGCAGTAAAATATGTTGTGCAACACATCTGAACATTGAACAGTGTGAGGTTTGCTTTAGTAAATGAATCCATCATTATGCTTCAGTTTCACACTGCAATAACGTCCCTGGGTGCACAGTTAGAAAAGCTACAGACGCACAACACCAGACAGAAAGGAACGAAAAGAACTCCAAAGCAGCAGAAGTGGTTGGTTAGCAACATCAGAGCCACGCCCACATCACTCTTCCTCCCAGCAAGCACCCATAATGCATCTGACTACTCATGCAACACAGCATGCGCTGGACAGCTGGGCTGGCACCCTAAAGCTCTAGGGAACAGAGGATGAAAAGAGGAGGAGTGGGACTAACAGAGGAGAGAGAGAGAGAGAGAGAGAGAGAGAGAGAGAGAGAGGGATCAACTGCTTAAGAGAGAGGTTAGTAGAGAAAACTACTTTAGACAGAGTGGGGATTAGGAACAAAGAAGTTAATATTCAAAGGAATGGAAACGGAGAATTGAGAAAATGTATAAATCTGTCTTAAACAGTTAAAGCAGTGTTGTCTTTTGGACTGGACAGAGAGACAGACAGACAGAGACAGAGACAGAAGGGTTTAAACAGACTGGCTGGAGACAGAGAGAAGGGTTTAAACAGACTGGATAGAGTATTAATACCAACACTGGAGTCATCTGGAGAAGTAGATATATCACACGTTCTAACTACATCCCAGGATCCATTTCCCCCCGAACCTTAGAGTGCCAACCCGCTGCCCGTTCATCAAATAGCTGAACTGTATGTCTAACTATGAACAATAAGGTAGGCACAGACCAAGCAGTTGGTAATACAGCTTGGCACGCAGACACCGGACGAGAGAGACTGCAGCAAGGGTTTGACGTGATCGTGTGTAATGTTCGTCCACACCTTAGTCTTCGACTTGGGGCTGCCACCGTCGGGCCCTTCCTCGTAGGCCTCTTCCGGCCGGCCCGAGTTGAGCCAGCCGGTCTTGTCGCGCTGCTGCCTCTGAAAGCTGAGTTTGAGAGGGGAGCGAGCGCCCGAGTCACTATCCTCGGCATAGGAGTAGCCCGTGGCTGAGGGAGCGATCTCTACGTCGCTGCTGAACTTTTTAGCTTTGTCTCTCAGGGCAGGGCACCTGTAGGGATAGCCCGTCCTGTAGCCCTAGAGAGACGGAAACACAGTCAGTTAGATGGTGTTGTGGTAATACAGTGAGGATAACGCAGTGAGGATAAAGCAGTGAGGATAAAGCAGTGAGGATAGTGCAGTGAGAATAATGCATATCAAACCCTGTAGTTAATAATCTACAGTATCAGTCACTTAATCTTACATGAATATCTTGAAACGACTATGAAAATATATATTTTTCCAGCATTGTATGGAAAGTTAAGACTAATTGTACAGTAGAACATGAACTTACATATTTCACACCATTTTTTTGGTGTAGTTTATCATTCTGTGATTGTATGTGTTCATTTCATCTATTGTCATGCAATGTTTTTCTAATAAACTTGAATAGGGCCGTTCCTTCCTACCAGGTTATCCAGCATCCTCATGTAAGCCTCAAACTCCTGCTCCCCCACCAGCCACTTGGGGTGTGTGGAGCCCTCGACATGCTCAGAGCACCGCGGCCGAGCCTTATACTTAGCAGGGTCCAGCATCACCAGGTTATCAGGCCCTCCTGCACTGGCTAGGGTGCGCACCTGGAAACACACAGACACACAAAGTCATTCAGTCACAGTCATGTCACATGCAGAAGAAAGTATTCTGTTGGGTATGAATTGCTCTGCATCACACTTGGCAAATGCTCACAGAGCTAGCATTGTGTCTGAGTAACAATATAAGCCTCTCTTTATAATAATACAACACAACGTATCATTTATTGAAGGCTGGGAGCAGCATAGGAGCAGAGCAGCATAGGAGCAGCGCAGCATAGGAGCAGCATAGGAGCAGCATAGGAGCAGCATAGGAGCAGCATAGGAGCAGAGCAGCATAGGAGCAGCATAGGAGCAGAGCAGCATAGGAGCAGCATAGGAGCAGCATAGGAGCAGAGCAGCATAGGAGCAGCATAGGAGCAGCATAGGAGCAGAGCAGCATAGGAGCAGAGCAGCATAGGAGCAGCATAGGAGCAGAGCAGCATAGGAGCAGCATAGGAGCAGAGCAGCATAGGAGCATAGGAGCAGAGCAGCATAGGAGCAGCATAGGAGCAGAGCAGCATAGGAGCAGAGCAGCATAGGAGCAGCATAGGAGCAGAGCAGCATAGGAGCAGCATAGGAGCAGCATAGGAGCAGCATAGGAGCAGAGCAGCATAGGAGCAGCATAGGAGCAGAGCAGCATAGGAGCAGCATAGGAGCAGAGCAGCATAGGAGCAGCATAGGAGCAGAGCAGCATAGGAGCAGCATAGGAGCAGAGCAGCATAGGAGCAGCATAGGAGCAGAGCAGCATAGGAGCAGAGCAGCATAGGAGCAGAGCAGCATAGGAGCAGCATAGGAGCAGCATAGGAGCAGAGCAGCATAGGAGCAGAGCAGCATAGGAGCAGAGCAGCATAGGAGCAGAGCAGCAGAGCAGAGCAGCATAGGAGCAGAGCAGCAGAGTAGCAGAGCAGCAGAGCAGCAGAGGAGCAGAGCAGCATAGGAGCAGAGCAGCAGAGCAGCATGGAGCAGAGCGTCTGCTAGCAGACTTAAATGAGAGCAGCATAGGAGCAGAGCAGCATAGGAGCAGAGCAGCATAGGAGCAGAGCAGCATAGGAGCAGAGCAGCATAGGAGCAGAGCAGCATAGGAGCAGAGCAGCAGAGCAGCATAGGAGCAGAGCAGCATAGGAGCAGAGCAGCAGAGCAGCAGAGCAGCATAGGAGCAGAGCAGCATAGGAGCAGAGCAGCATAGGAGCAGAGCAGCATAGGAGCAGAGCAGCATAGGAGCAGAGCAGCTGCCCTGGAACAGATTCTCACAAAAATCCAAGTAGGAGCTGAAAGCAGTGTCCTACCTGGATCTCACATGCAGTGACCAGGTTGTGGATATAGTAGAAGGCTTCCTCCACAGTCTCCCCAACAGACACCAGACCATGGTTTCTCAGGATCAGGACCTGGGGGACAAATACAAAACACAGGTGCTCAGTATACCTACACTCGCTTGTAGCTTGTCCCAATTCATTCCCATCGCCCTCGGCATTAAACCTGAGCGGTTGTAGATCTATAAAAGGCAATTACACTGCTTATACCGATCCAGACATTTTAGATCTGTGAACACTATACCAGGGCCCTCCACTGTTCCTGGAGAGCTACCGTCATGTAGGTTTTCACTCCCACCTTAATCTAGCAGAGGGTAGCTCTCCAGGAACAGTGTTGGAGGGCCCTGCACTAGAGAGAGTTCGGGCCAAGGGGAAGGACTCGAGTGTGACACTCTCTCACAAGAGGGTTAGGGCCAAGGGGAAGGACTAGTCTCTCTCTCTCTCTCTCTCTCAAGAGGGTTAGGGCCAAGGGGAAGGACTAGAGTGTGACACACACTCTCCCTCCGATACCTTGCTAGTTGGGCCCAGGTTTTTCTGTATGAGGACGTTCTCCTCCTCGTCTATGAGGATGCCGTGGTAGTCATGGTAGGCCACCTCCCCCAGGGTCAGGGCCTCTGGAGAGATGGGCAACAGGCCACACTTCATGGCCGACACCTGAAACACAGACAGACTGCAGTTATTCACCACCACAGATCGGGTAGTTGACAACTGTTACTCATGTTTCCTGCCAAATTCATGGGAAGAGACGAGTGACACTTATTTCAAGACCCAAGTTTTACCAAAACTCATATCACTAAGAAGAGCATGACAATGTGACCAGTATATACCCTTTTCACACTACTGAGCCAAACCGATGTACTGAGCTGCTCTGGTTGTTTCCACAACTGTTGCTAGAAATCACTGGAAACTTACTGCAGCTCCAGCCGGTGTGTGAACATGTACGATGCACTTGATGTCTGGCCGAGCTGCGTAGATGGCGGAGTGGAGAGTGAAGCCAGCCTGGTTGACCCCCAGGTTGGTGCTCCCTCGGTCCACTATCTCCCCTTGTGTATTAATCTTAACCTAGGATGTGACACAGAGTTTAAATGATCAGACACATTACAATGTAGCTCAATGGGATGGGACCAGACAGGCAACAGTGAGTCCATGCCTTATGAAAGCCCACAGTGATGCTATAAAATTATCAAAAAGTGAACAATTATTATAAAAAACAGGTTGTTTGGTTCCTCAATGCTGATTGGTTGATACTGTATGTGAGATTTGTGGTACAACTCCCCCCACAAAATACCACAACCTGTTAATGTGATAATTCCACTGTCCCACAGCCCAGGCAGGAAATGAATAAACTTAATCTCACTCAGCATCTATACATTACTTTTCCATGCTACTATTATTTTTGCAACAGTTGGGGGTTGTATAAATCTGCCCGTCTGCCACTATGACCTGTGCAACAATGTATCATTTAACACATAAGATCACTCCAGTGTCAGTAGACTAGCTAGCCCAAGAATGAACGTGAAACTAGCTAGCTAGCCCAAGAATGAACGTGAAACTAGCTAGCTAGCCCAAGAATGAACGTGAAACTAGCTAGCTAGCCCAAGAATGAACGTGAAACTAGCTAGCTCGGACGCGCCAACCAAAATACTTGTTGCCTATGTAGGCCTATTGGATAGGATTAGTTATTGAAGTTCATCTCTTTTTAATCATTGAATCTCTGCTAGCTAGCTACAAGCCAATTATTTGTTTAGCATAGCAACGTGGAATGAATAGAATGATTCGAATGAATAACTGGGTCAAAACATGAGAAAAAAAAACAACCAACTCGCTTGGGTAGCAACTTCAGAATGCAAAACAAATGTACTCATTATTAATATTTGGTCAACTGTTTTAGACAATCAATAATGCCATCGAACACAGGTAGTTTCGTCTGACAACTCCCTCAAAGGGCTGTATCCCTTGGCTTCACCTCAGGCCTCAGAACAGCCCATGTCAGGAGTTGTCACACGCAACTTCTCAGGTATTATTGCTAAAATAGATTAATCTAAACAAATAACATATACCTTGGATAGGACCAGACAGGCAGCAGAAAGTCAATGCGATGCTAGCCTGAGTCCCAGATCGGTTTGGGCCGCCTTGCCAGATTTACAGTAGAAATTGGCAAGACAACACGAACTCAGCGTCAGTGAAATTAACAGTCTAAACAGATGATACAGGCAGAGGACCAAGAGTTGACGGCAGCTTCGGCCTTGAAGGACCAGTGACTCAGCATGTACAGTGCCTTCAGGAAGTAATCATAGCTCTCGACTTAATCCACATTTTGTTGTGTTTCAGCTTGAATTCAAAAATGTTCCAATACCCCATAAAGACAAAGTGCAAACATGTTTTTATACAGAAATATCACATTTGCACAAGTATTCACACCCCTGAGTCAATACTTTGCAGAAGCACCTTTGGCAGTGATTACACCTGCAAGGCTTTCTCGGTAAGTCTAAGAGATTTGCACACCTAGATTGTGCAGTACAATATTTGCACATTGTTCTTAAATTCTTAAAGCTCTGTCAAGTCAGTTGTCGATCATTTTCAATTTTTGCCATAGATTTCCTCGCAGTGACTGTTGGAAAACAGACAACCAGGTTTTCCTCTAGTATTTTGCCTGTGCTTAGCTTTATTCCGTTTATTTTTATGCTCCCTAGTGTTTGCCGATGACAAGCATACCCATAACATAATGCAGCCACCACCATACTTAAAATTATCAACAGTTATGAAGAGAATAATTTTATTCTGTACAGGCATCCTTCTTTTCACTCGGTCAATTCACTCTGTCACTAACACAGGTTAGTACGGTAGAGTACATGTTGCATTAATATGTTTGTTCAGTATAGTTAAAGTTTTGGTCCCATGTTTCATGAGCTGAAATAAAATATCCCAGAAATGTTCCATACGCACAAAAAGCTTATTTCGCTAACATTTTTGGCATACATTTGTTTATATTCCTGTTAGTGCGCATTTCTCCTTTGCCAAGATTATCCTGACAGGTGTGGCATATCAAGAAGCTGATTAAACAGCATGGTCATTACACAGGTGCACCTTGTGCTGGGGACATCAAAAGGCCACTAAAATGTTCAGTTGTCACAGAACACAAATGTCACAGATGTCTAAAAAAAAAAATGCTGGCATTTTAACAATTGATTTGCAGGTAAAATTACAAGTTGGACAACCTCTGTGTTTGGATGATGGAGGATGAATGACAATCGCTCATTTAATCACTACTTGAAACGCATAACATAAAATGAACATATTCTATTAGTTCACAGCGTTGTCACACATTATGCAGGCAGCTGTTAAGAGTGAGACACTGGGGGAGAATCTTACCAGACTGGAGGCGGAGACTTCACTGTACAGAAGCCCAAAAGGGACAATCAGGAACCTCTCCTGATCTGAATTCACCCGTACCTGGAAGACATGAGTGCAGATGGTGGTCTTAACAAGTAACAAACAAACAAACAAACCTAGGGAATTACACCAAATGGCTCACATACACTAGAATGCAGTTGTTAATATTTTTCACATTCTTTTGATGTTTCATCAACAATATAATGCTTACTCAACTAATTTTACCAAACAAGACAACTCTACATTTTCCTGCTGAGCTTTCTGAAAAGATATTCTGCAGGTTAAATGTGCAAAAGCACTACAATGTACTGCAGTAAAATAAACAAGATCCTGTCCTACATATTTCTTCTGGTGTTTCATACTGGCTAGGAGTCTGTTTTAATAACATTGCAGTGGATAAAGCCACTAGAGAAGTACATTAGAAGGCTGTCTTACGGTTAAGTGGTTGTAGATGAGCTGGGACCAGCCGAAGAGGTCTGTCAGGCGGTAGAAGGCGGCTAGCTTACAGCGGAGCAGCTTCTCTCCCTTCTCATAGGAGATCGAGTCAGATCCACGCAGGTCATTCACTGGGGTTACCATGCCCAGACCTGTAAAGGGAGAGAGAGAGAGCGAGAAACAGAGAAATATTTGCACATCGTTATAAAACACTGTATTTAGACAATGTGAAATTTGAAACATCTCTATTCCTTTTGAACTTTTGTAAGTGAAATATTTACTGTTCATTTTTCACTTTTGGTTTATTATCAATTTAATTTGCTTTGACAATGTAAACATATATGTTTCCCATGCCAATAAAGCCCTTTGAATTTCATTCACTCACCTCAGTCAACAAAGAATGTCAATTTAAACAGAGTCTATCCGTCTATAATTACAAAGCGTCTATGGTTAATGTAGTTGCATTCTACAACACTACTACCGACCTCTGAACTCAGCGGAGACCATCTTGGCCTGAGGGGACCTAAGTGCTTGACGTATACTGTGCGTAAACACACAAAGCAGCATGAATGTGTAAAAGCTAGGTACACTAGGTGCTGGGGTACAGTGTACTAGCTAGGTACACTAGGTGCTGGGGTACAGTGTACTAGCTAGGTACACTAGGTGCTGGGGTACAGTGTACTAGCTAGGTACACTAGGCGCTGGGGTATTGTCTACTAGCTAGGTACCCTAGGTGCTGGGGTACAGTGTACTGCACTACAGAATTTACTCTTGGTAGATTGATTCACATCACAGGAGCCAAATGCCTCATACATACCTCCATAACGTATGCATTCAAATGCATTATTGTCAGGGGCTGAAGACACTGGAGAGGGTCATATATACACAACATGACCAAAAGTATGTGGACACCTGCTCGTGGAACATCTCATTCCAAAATCATGGGCATTAATATGGAGTTGGTCCCCCCTTTGCAGCTATAACAGCCTCCAGTCTTCTGGGAAGGCTTTCCACTAGATGTTGGAAAATTGCTGCAGAAACTTACTTCCATTCAGCCACAAGAGCATTAGTGAGGTCGGGCACTGATGTTGGGTCAATTAGGCCTGGCTCACAGTGAGCGTTCCAAATCATCCCAAAGGTGTTCGATGGGGTTGAGTTCAGGGTCTGTGCAGGCCAGTCAAGTTCTTCCACACCGATCTCGCCAAACCATTTCTGTATGGACCTCGCTCTGTGCACGAGGGCATTGTCATGCTGAAACAGGAAAGGGCCTTCCCCTAAACTGTTGCCACAAAATTGGAAGCACAGAATCGTCTAGAATGTCATTGTATGCTGTAGCATTAAGATTACCCTTCACTGGAACTATGAAAAACCATGAAAAACAGCACCATTATTCCTCCTCCACCAAACTGTACAGTTGCCACTATGCATTGGGGCAGGTTGTGTCCACCAAACCCAGATTCGTCCATCGAACTGACAGATGGTGAAGTGCGAGTCATCACTCCAGAGAACGCTTTTCCAATGGCTGCAAGCTTTACATCACTGCAGCAAACACTTGGCATTGCACATGGTGATCTTAGGCTTGTGTGCGGCTGCTCAGCCATGGAAACCCATTATATGAAGCTTCTGACAAACAGTTATTGTGCCCGACGTTGCTTCCAGAGGCAGTTTGGAACTCAGTAGTGAGTGTTGAAACTGAGGACAGACAATTTTTACGCGCTTCAGCACTCTGCGTTCCCGTTCTGGGAGCTTGTGTGGCCTACCACTTCGTGGCTGAGCCGTTGTTGCTCCCAGACGATTCCAATTCACAAAAACAGCACTTACAGTTGACCGGGGGCAGCTCCAGCAGGGCAGAAATTTGTCGAACTGACTTGTTGGAAAGGTGGCATCCTATGACGGCGTGACGTTGAAAGTCAGAGCTCTACAGTACTGCCAATGTTTGTCTAGGGAGATTGCATGGCTGTGGACTCGATTTTATACACCCATCAGCAAAGGGTGTGACCGAAATAGCCAAACCCACTTTGAATGGGGTGTCCACATACTTTTGTTCAGTATATATGTAACAAACTAGTGCTCCGCGAACTAGCTAGCGATTCTACATCATGTACATATAATACTCACTCATGTTGAAGGCAGTCATGCCTCCTTGGGGTGCTGCAGGGTACATGCATCACATATAGCTCATACGGTGTATTTATCTCTGTATACATTTACATTAGATCAGTGTTTCCCAAAGCTCTCCTCCAGTAGCCCCAGGCAGCTACAGACTTGATGTTGTTCCAGAAAGAACACAGCTGATTCAAAATGGTCACCTAATCATCTATCCCCTCATTAGTTAAATCAGCTGTGATACTTTCGTAATACATTAAATACATGGACTGGCTGGGGGTTCTGGAGGACCGGTTTGGACTGGCTGGGGGGAGGACCGGTTTGGACTGGCTGGGGGTCTGGAGGACCGGTTACTGGACTGGCTGGGGTTCTGGAGGACTTTGGCTGGGGGGTTCTGGAGGACCGGTTTGGACTGGCTGGGGGTTCTGGAGGACCGGTTTGGACTGGCTGGGGGTTCTGGAGGACCGGTTTGGACTGGCTGGGGGTTCTGGAGGACCGGTTTGGACTGGCTGGGGGTTCTGGAGGACCGGTTTGGACTGGCTGGGGGTTCTGGAGGACCGGTTTGGACTGGCTGGGGGTTCTGGAGGACCGGTTTGGACTGGCTGGGGGTTCTGGAGGACCGGTTTGGACTGGCTGGGGGTTCTGGAGGACCGGTTTGGACTGGCTGGGGGTTCTGGAGGACCGGTTTAGACTGGCTGAGGGTTCTGGAGGACCGGTTTAGACTGGCTGGGGGTACTGGAGGACCGGTTTGGACTGGCTAGGGGTACTGGAGGACCGGTTTGGGCTGGCTGGAGGAACTGGAGGACCGGTTTAGGAAACACTGAATTAGATTACAATGTGATTTAAGGACTGAAGAGAAAGGTTAACTGTATTCTACTCACTCATGTTGAGTGCAGCCATGCCTCCCTGGGGTGCTGCAGGGTACATGGTGGGGATACTGGTGGTCATGAAGTCCGCTATCTGCTGCAGAGCCAACAGGCTGGTGGGGGTCTTTCCCCTCTTCAGCTGGTCCTGAATCATCGTATCCAGCTCATCACAAAACGCCTGGGGAGTAGACGGGGACACGGTCAGACGGGGACACGGGTCAGGAGGGGACACGGGTCAGGAGGGGACACGGGTCAGGAGGGGACACGGGTCAGGCGGGGACACGGGTCAGACGGGGACACGGCTCAGACGGGGACAGGGGTCAGACGGGGACACGGCCAGACGGGGACAGGGGTCAGACGGGGACACGGGTCAGACGGGGACACGGGTCAGACGGGGACACGGGTCAGACGGGGACAGGGGTCAGACGGGGACACGGGTCAGACGGGGACAGGGTCAGACGGGGACAGGGTCAGACAGCGAAGGCGCAGGACAGGTCAATACACCATTGTTGTCGTTGATGCATTGTAACAGTCACTAGTTGGCTATTCTTAGTTCCCCTACTACAGAATCCATGGTTACTGTTCCCCTACTACAGAATCCATGGTTACTGTTCCCCTACTACAGAATCCATGGTTACTGTTCCCCTACTACAGAATCCATGGTTACTGTTCCCCTACTACAGAATCCATGGTTACTGTTCCCCTACTACAGAATCCATGGTTACTGTTCCCCTACTACAGAATCCATGGTTACTGTTCCCCTACTACAGAATCCATGGTTACTGTTCCCCTACTACAGAATCCATGGTTACTGTTCCCCTACTACAGAATCCATGGTTACTGTTCCCCTACTACAGAATCCATGGTTACTATTCCCCTACTACAGAATCCATGGTTACTATTCCCCTACTACAGAATCCATGGTTACTATTCCCCTACTACAGAATCCATGGTTACTGTTCCCCTACTACAGAATCCATGGTTACTGTTCCCCTACTACAGAATCCATGGTTACTGTTCCCCTACTACAGAATCCATGGTTACTATTCCCCTACTACAGAATCCATGGTTACTATTCCCCTACTACAGAATCCATGGTTACTATTCCCCTACTACAGAATCCATGGTTACTGTTCCCCTACTACAGAATCCATGGTTACTGTTCCCCTACTACAGAATCCATGGTTACTATTCCCCTACTACAGAATCCATGGTTACTATTCCCCTACTACAGAATCCATGGTTACTATTCCCCTACTACAGAATCCATGG
>NC_068432.1:46614813-46694813 GCF_023373465.1 Oncorhynchus keta
GACAAAGACAGCCAGCATAGTGCATTAGAGCTAGGCGGGGCCCTGTTCCAACTCTCAAAATGCCTCCTTCCTTCCTCCCTTCCATGAAGTAATCAATCCCTGATCTGACATGATTGCTGAAATCAATGCAGTGAATTCCTCTTTAAATCTAACCTAGCCAATCATGTTACCACAGTAACTACTACCTCAAGAAAGGGATGAGGCTCAGGATGCATTTTTACAGTACTTGAAAAGGGCCCAAGTAGGCCTCTCTGGGCTGCCTGGCAGACACCGCCGTCTCTGGGCTGCCTGGCAGACACCGCCGTCTCTGGGCTGCCTGGCAGACACCGCCGTCTCTGGGCTTACCTGGCAGACACCGCCGTCTCTGGGCTGCCTGGCAGACACCGCCGTCTCTGGGCTGCCTGGCAGACACCGCCGTCTCTGGGCTGCCTGGCAGACACCGCCGTCTCTGGGCTGCCTGGCAGACACCGCCGTCTCTGGGCTGCCTGGCAGACACCGCCGTCTCTGGGCTGCCTGGCAGACACCGCCGTCTCTGGGCTGCCTGGCAGACACCGCCGTCTCTGGGCTGCCTGGCAGACACCGCCGTCTCTGGGCTGCCTGGCAGACACCGCCGTCTCTGGGCTGCCTGGCAGACACCGCCGTCTCTGGGCTGCCTGGCAGACACCGCCGTCTCTGGGCTTACCTGGCAGACACCGCCATACACCATTAGTCCTTCTCAGTCCTCAGCAGTTTGACAAATCTCAGCTGAAACAGGACACAGGGCTGCTATGATAACTACTACCCAGGAACAAACCAACCAGGCCTCACAGCAGAGAGAGATGTGCCCAGTCCATTTAGTGCCCGAGACTAACTGAGAATAGTTTGGGTGAAACTAAAACACCTGGAGACACTAAACAAAACAGATATTTACCATTTGTATGGCTGAAGTAATACATTTTTTTTTTTTTTTAAATATATATAGTTATTTATGTGTTTGCAACCACTGACACTAAAACAGTGTTTATTTATGTGTTTGCAACCACTGACACTAAAACAGTATATATATATATATATATATATATATATATATATATATATATATATATATATATATATATATATATAGCAGTATTGAAGCTATGGTTCTCTTTTCTGACCTTAGGGATTCTTGAGATTTTTACACTCACGAAATACATAGTCCAGAGGAACTAGTCTGGAATCCCAACTGATATAGTTTCACAGTTTGCATTGTATTTCAGGCTGCCAAGTACCAACATGAAAAAGTTGAAAAATAGCAATTAGGGATAAGTCTTCCAGTGCCAATCTCATTAGGGACCAAAACACCCAGAACCTCTGGTCTGTTACTAATCCGATTGTATCACGAATTGCCTATTTATTGTCCAACAGAACAGAGGATAATGCTGCACTGGTTGGTAGAGAATGGATTCTTGCCAGAGACCCAAATGGGATGCTATTCCCTATAGAGTACACTACTTTTTAACCAGGGCCTATCACAGCCTGCTCAAAAGTAGTGCACTCTAGGGAATAGGGTGCCATGTGGGATGCAACCATGGGGTTCTGTGTCCAGGAATGGAATGGTCCCTTAGAGCGGACGACCGGGACCATTATGACTGACTCAGCACTCTCGACTGTTGAGGATCTGTTGTGATTGTTGTGGTGCCAGTACTGTGGGAAGGGAACGTCGCAGGTATGTTGTGGTGCCAGTACTGTGGGAAGGGAACGTCGCAGGCATGTTGTGGTGCGAGTACTGTGGGAAGGGAACATCGCAGGCATGTTGTGGTGCCAGTACTGTGGGAAGGGAACGTCGCAGGCATGTGGTGGTGCCAGTACTGTGGGAAGGGAATGTGGTGCGTCGCAGGCATGTGGTGGTGCCAGTACTGTGGGAAGGGAACGTCGCAGGCATGTTGTGGTGCCAGTACTGTGGGAAGGGGAACGTCGCAGGCATGTTGTGGTGCCAGTACTGTGGGAAGGGAACGTCGCAGGCATGTTGTGGTGCCAGTACTGTGGGAAGGGATGTGTGGTGCCACGTCGCAGGCATGTTGTGGTGCCAGTACTGTGGGAAGGGAACGTCGCAGGCATGTTGTGGTGCCAGTACTGTGGGAAGGGAACGTCGCAGGCATGTTGTGGTGCCAGTACTGTGGGAAGGGAACGTCGCAGGCATGTTGTGGTGCCAGTACTGTGGGAAGGGAACGTCGCAGGCATGTTGTGGTGCCAGTACTGTGGGAAGGGAACGTCGCAGGCATGTTGTGGTGCCAGTACTGTGGGAAGGGAACGTCGCAGGCATGTTGTGGTGCCAGTACTGTGGGAAGGGAACGTCGCAGGCATGTTGTGGTGCCAGTACTGTGGGAAGGGAACGTCGCAGGCATGTTGTGGTGCCAGTACTGTGGGAAGGGAACGTCGCAGGCATGTGGTGGTGCCAGTACTGTGGGAAGGGAACGTCGCAGGCATGTTGTGGTGCCAGTACTGTGGGAAGGGAACGTCGCAGGCATGTTGTGGTGCCAGTACTGTGGGAAGGGAACGTCGCAGGCATGTTGTGGTGCCAGTACTGTGGGAAGGGAACGTCGCAGGCATGTTGTGGTGCCAGTACTGTGGGAAGGGAACGTCGCAGGCATGTGGTGCCAGTACTGTGGGAAGGGAACGTCGCAGGCATGTTGTGGTGCCAGTACTGTGGGAAGGGAACGTCGGAGACTAAATCTGAATCCTCATCCAAAAGAAAACGACCCAGAAAAGAAGGCTCTAAACGCAACTGTGGTTGAGTAAAGTGTCTGCTTACATGCACAGCTTCAACAAACTAAGGACAAAAACACACTAAATGGTAATTATACACTGTCCCTGGTATCTGATATAGACAACAAGCAAGTCGACTCCATTATAACCTCAAACTGTGGTCGTGAGTCTTTCAGATGACGTACTTCTTCAAACTACGGACAAAAACATACAAAATGGGGGTAAACTAGCTTAAAAAAAACACACAGATGAAACAACATGAACTAAGTGCTTTCAGTGCTAACAGAGTGACCACTATCCTTATTCCTACTGCAGCAACCAAGCTCAGCAAATAACTGAGGTTTTGTGTAATAGGATCTCCCACCGCCTCCAGGCAGTAACAGATACACTGCTGCTGATCCCGGTCCTCTAGACTGACATACACTCCATTAAGTCACTCCATTAAGTCACTCCATTAAGTCACTCCATTAAGTCACTCCATTAAGTCAAGAGCCTCCGTCTCCATGACCTGTACATCTAAGGTAAACAACATGGATGTGTCCCAAATGTCACCATATTTCCAATAAAGTCAATGCACTAGGAGTCGATTCAAAAGTAGTGCACTATATAGGGAAAGGGTGCCATTTTGGACAAAGACCAAACCTTCCATGGATTCATTGAGGTCAGAGTTCTGTGTGAACAGCCATCCAGTCAGGTCAAAGGTCAGTAGATAGACCAAGAACGGGATTGCCTTGAGGATAGTGAAACTGGAAACTAGACCGTGAGAGTGAAGAGCTCAACCAGCTTGTCGTCCTAAAAACAGGAAATTAGTCAGAATTTTTCAACCTCTGGTTCGTTGTCCACTCCTATGGGGGAAATTAATATAGAGAAGAATGGTTTTTGGGGATAAGCGGTGAAATTAAGGTTTATTGTGTAAACAAGCTTTTCCAGAAAAAGTTACATTCGCGGATTAAGACTATTTTATAGGACAAAACCGAGAAGAGCTCCTAAGGCTGTGTTTCCAACAGACTTAATTTTCTGCACTTATCCAAAAACGTCATTAAAATGGACCTATCGTCTTTGGCCAATGAGCCACGGTGGAGTATACCCTTGTCAATGCCTACAAAAAGACGCCATCACTATTGCCCTCTATTAAAATGACATTGTTTCTTACACAAAATGTTACAATAGGAAAGAGTACAGGAGATGAAATACACTTCCTGCTTGTAACATCCTTCTGAGGTCAACTTGAAACATCCCAGATGTCCAGTACAAACAGTATTCCCAGATAACACTTCCACTGAGTGTCTGAACTGGGAAAGTCAAAAGCCCGGCATAATGCTGTGAAACTATTAAGAGTCCTACCAGGATTATCAATCTAAGAAAAACTCAGTTGTTAACTTGTGGAGAGAAGAGATAGTCGTGACCAGACTAGCAAGCAGTGGTTATTAATTCAACCCCTTCAGATTGCAGCTTCGAAAATTTGACATTAGTGCCATTTTTCTTGTGTTGTGCTACATTTTCTGATCATGGTTATAAGAGGAAAACTAGGGATAAGACTTAATTTAAAAAAAAGTATTATCCTAAAATTCCATGTGAATTCACAATGCAGCTGCACTGCTGACAGCAACGGTTTGGGTCTCACGGTGCGTCTCTTTCAGATGGTTCAACATTGCACCTGTACTACCATTACTGTACCTTAATTTCACCTGGCAAAGTTAGAGAAAGTTAAATGAGGAGAAAATGCTAAGTAACTTAGTTGCTGTTGGTGGCCTTGCTGCCTTTTTCCAACTGTTAACAATGACGCAGTGGTATGGAGTTGACTCCAAAATAATTGATTCATAACTACCTTTTTTTTCACCTTTATTTAACCAGGTAGGCCAGTTGAGAACAAGTTCTCATTTACAACTACGACCTGGCCAAGATAAAGGAAAGCAGTGCGACACAAACACATGGAATAAACAAATGTACATTCAATAATACAACAGAAAAATCTATATACAGTGTGTGCAAATGAAATAAAGAGGTAAGGCAATAAATAGACTAATAGTGGCGAAGTAACAACAATTTAGCAATTTACACTGGAGTGATATACAGTTGAAGTCAGAAATTGACATACACTTAGGTTGGAGTCATTAAAACTCGTTTTTCAACCACTCCACAAATGTCTTGTTAACAAACTATAGTTTTGGCAAGTTGGTTAGGACATCTGCTTTGCGCATTACACAAGTCATTTTTCCAACAATTGTGTACAGACAGATTATTTCACTTAATCACAATTCTAGTGGGTCAGAAATTAACATACACTAAGTTGACTGTGCCTTTAAACAACGTAGAAAATTCCAGAAAATGATGTCATGGCTTTAGAAGCTTCTGAAAGGCTAATTGACATAATTTCAGTCAATTGGAGGTGTACCTGTGGATGTATTTCAAGGCCTACCTTCAAACTCAGTGCATCTTTGCTTGATATCATGGGAATATCAAAAGAAATCAGCCAAGACTTTCGGAAAAGTCTGGTTCCTTGGGTGCAATTTCCAAACACACGAAGGTACTGCGTTCATCTGTACAAACAATAGTACGCAAGTATAAACACCATGGGATCACGCAGCCGTCATACCGCTCAGGAAGGAGACGCGTTCTGTCTTCTAGAGATGAACATACTTTGGTGCGAAATGTGCAAATCAATTCCAGAACAACAGCAAAGGACCATGTGATGATGCTGGAGGAAACAGGTACAAAAGTATATCCACAGTAAAACGAGTCCTACATCACCATAACCTGAATGGCCGCGGAGCAAGGAAGAAGCCGCTGCTGCAAAACAGCCATAATAAAGTCAGACTACGGTTTGTAACTGCGCATGGGGACTTTTGGGAGAAATGTCCTCTGGTCTGAAGAAACAGAAATGGAACACTTTGGTCATAATGTTATGTTAGGAGGAAAAAGGGGGATGCTTGCAAGCCGAAGAAAACCATCCCAACCGTGAAGCACGGGGGTGGCAGCATCATGTTGTGAGGGTGATTTGCTGCAGGAGGGACTGGTGCACTTCACAAAATACATGGCATCATGAGGTAGGAAAATTATGTGGCTATATTGAAGCAACATCTCAAGACATCAGTCAGGAAGTTAAAGCTTGGTCGCAAATGGGTCTTCCAAATGGACAATGACCCCAAGCATACTACCAAAGTTGTGGCAAAATGGCTTAAGGACAACAAAGTCAAGGTATTGGAGTGGCCATCACGAGGCCCTGACCTCAATCCCATAGAAAATATCTGGGCAGAACTGAAAAAGCTTGTGTGGGCAAGGAGGCCTAGAAACCTGACTCTGTTACACCAGCTCTGTCAGGAGGAATGGCCCAAAATTCACCCAACTTATTGTGGGAAGCTTGTGGAAGGCTACTCAAAACATTTGACCCAAGTTAAACAATGTAATGGCAATGCTACCAAATACTAATTGAGCGTATATAAATTTCTGACCCACTAGGAATGTAATGAAGGAAATAAAAGCTGAAATCACGTAAAGAATAATGACTTCCAGCGCCAACAGAGATGGCTGCCTCGCTTCGCGTTCCTAGGAAACTATGCAGTTTTTAGTTTTTTTTACGTGTTATTTCTTACATTAGTACCCCAGGTCATATTAGGTTTCATTACATACAGTCGAGAATAACTACTGAATATAAGATCAGCGTCAACTCACCATCAGTACGACCAAGAATATGTTTTTCACGAAGCGGACCCTGTGTTCTGCCTTTCAACGAGGACAACGGAATGGATCCCATTCGGCAACCCAAAAAAACAACTCCGTAAAAGAGGGAAACGAGGCGGTCTTCTGGTCAGACTCCGGAGACGGGCACATCGTGCACCACTCCCCAGCATTCTTCTCGCCAATGTCCAGTCTCTTGACAACAAGGTTGATGAAATCCGAGCAAGGGTAGCATTCCAGAGGGACATCAGAGACTAACGTTCTTTGCTTCACGGAAACATGGCTCACTGGAGAGACGCTATCTGAGGCGGTGCAGCCAGCGGGTTTCTCCACGCATCGCGCCGACAGAAACAAACAACTTTCTGGTAAGAAGAGGGGCGGGGGCGTATGTCTTATGGCTAACGAGACGTGGTGTGATGACAGAAACATACAGGAACTCAAATCCTTCTGTTCACCGGATTTAGAATTCCTCACAATGAAATGTAGACCGCCTTATCTATCAAGAGAATTCTCTTCGATTATAATCACAGCCGTATATATTCCCCCCCAAGCTGACACAACGATGGCTCTGAACAAACTTTATTTGACTCTTTGCAAACTGGAATCCATTTATCCGGAGGCTGCATTCATTGTAGCTGGGGATTTTAACAAGGCTAATCTGAAAACAAGACTCCCTAAATTGTATCAGCATATCGACTGCGCAACCAGGGCGGGAAAAACCTTGGATCATTGTTACTCTAACTTCCGCGACGCATATAAGGCCCTACCCCGTCCTCCTTTCGGAAAAGCTGACCACGACTCCATTTTGTTGATCCCTGCCTACAAACAGAAGCTAAAACAAGAAGCTCCCACGCTGAGGTCTGTCCAACGCTGGTCCGACCAATCTGATTCCACACTCCAAGACTGCTTCCATCACGTGGACTGGGATATGTTTCGTATTGCGTCAGACAGCAACATTGACGAATACGCTGATTCGGTGTGCGAGTTCATTAGAACGTGCGTTGAAGATGTCGTTCCCATAGCAACAATTAAAACATTCCCTAACCAGAAACCGTGGATTGATGGCAGCATTCGCGTGAAACTGAAAGCGCGAACCACTGCTTTTAATCAGGGCAAGGTGACTGGTAACATGACTGAATACAAACAGTGCAGTTATTCCCTCCGCAAGGCTATCAAACAAGCTAAGCGTCAGTATAGAAACAAAGTAGAATCTTAATTCAACGGCTCAGACACAAGAGGTATGTGGCAGGGTCTACAGTCAATTACGGACTACAGGAAGAAAACCAGCCCAGTCACGGACCAGGATGTCTTGCTCCCAGGCAGACTAAATAACTTTTTTGCCCGCTTTGAGGACAATACAGTGCCACGGCCTGCAACGAAAACATGCGGCCTCTCCTTCACTGCAGCCGAGGTGAGTAAAACATTTAAACGTGTTAACCCTCGCAAGGCTGCAGGCCCAGACGGCATCCCCAGCCGCGCCCTCAGAGCATGCGCAGACCAGCTGGCTGGTGTGTTTACGGACATATTCAATCAATCCCTATACCCGTCTGCTGTTCCCACATGCTTCAAGAGGGCCACCATGGTTCCTGTTCCCAAGAAAGCTAAGGTAACTGAGCTAAACGACTACCGCCCCGTAGCACTCACTTCCGTCATCATGAAGTGCTTTGAGAGACTAGTCAAGGACCATATCACCTCCACCCTACCTGACACCCTAGACCCACTCCAATTTGCTTACCGCCCAAATAGGTCCACAGACGATGCAATCTCAACCACACTGCCCTAACCCATCTGGACAAGAGGAATACCTATGTGAGAATGCTGTTCATCGACTACAGCTCGGCATTTAACACCATAGTACCCTCCAAGCTCGTCATCAAGCTCGAGACCCTGGGTCTCGACCCCGCCCTGTGCAACTGGGTACTGGACTTCCTGACGGGCCGCCCCAGGTGGTGAGGGTAGGCAACATCTCCACCCCGCTGCTCCTCAACACTGGGTGCGTTTTGAGCACTCTCCTGTACTCCCTGTTCACCCACTACTGCGTGGCCACGCACGCCTCCAACTCAATCATCAAGTTTGCGGACGACACAACAGTGGTAGGCTTGATTACCAACAACGACGAGACGGCCTACAGGGAGGAGGTGAGGGCCCTCGGAGTGTGGTGTCAGGAAAATAACCTCACACTCAACGTCAACAAAACTAAGGAGATGATTGTGGACTTTAGGAAACAGCAGAGGGAACACCCCCCTATCCACATCGATGGAACAGTAGTGGAGAGGGTAGTAAGTTTTAAGTTCCTCGGCATACACATCACAGACAAACTGAATTGGTCCACTCACACAGACAGCATCGTGAAGAAGGCGCAGCAGCGCCTCTTCAACCTCAGGAGGCTGAAGAAATTCGGCTTGTCACCAAAAGCACTCACAAACTTCTACAGATGCACAATCAAGAGCATCCTGTCGGGCTGTATCACCGCCTGGTACGGCAACTGCTCCGCCCACAACCGTAAGGCTCTCCAGAGGGTAGTGAGGTCTGCACAACGCATCACCGGGGGCAAACTACCTGCCCTCCAGGACACCTACACCACCCGATGTTACAGGAAGGCCATAAAGATCATCAAGGACAACAACCACCCGAGCCACTGCCTGTTCACCCCGCTATCATCCAGAAGGCGAGGTCAGTACAGGTGCATCAAAGCTGGGACCGAGAGACTGAAAAACAGCTTCTATCTCAAGGCCATCAGACTGTTAAACAGCAACCACTAACACTGAGTGGCCGCTGCCAACACACTGACTCAACTCCAGCCACTTTAATAATGGGAATTGATGGGAAATTATGTAAAATAGATCACTAGCCACTTTAAACAATGCTACCTAATATAATGTTTACATACCCTACATTATTCATCTCATATGAATATGTATATACTGTACTCTATATCATCTACTGCATCCTTATGTAATACATGTATCACTAGCCACTTTAACTATGCCACTTTGTTTACATACTCATCTCATATGTATATACTGTACTCGATACCATCTACTGTATGTTGCCTATGCTGCTCTGTACCATCACTCATTCATATATCTTTATGTACATATTCTTATCCCCTTACACTGTGCATAAGACAGTAGTTTTGGAATTGTTAGTTAGATTACTTGTTGGTTATTACTGCATTGTCGGAACTAGAAGCACAAGCATTTCGCTACACTCGCATTAACATCTGCTAACCATGTGTATGTGACAAACAAATTTGATTTGATATTATTCTGACATTTCACATTCTTAAAATAAAGTGGTGATCCTAACAGACCTAAAACAGAGAATTTTTACAATGCCTAAATTATGAAAAACTGAGTTTAAATGTATAGATATATATATATATATATATTTACCCCTTTTTCTCCCCCAATTTTGTTTTTAGTAGCTAATATCTTGTCTCATCACTACAACTCCTGTACGGGCTCGGGAGAGACGAAGGTTGAAAGTCATGCATCCTCCGATACACAACCCAACCAAGCCGCACTGCTTCTTAACACAGCACGCATCCAACCCGGAAGCCAGCCGCACCAATGTGTCGGAGGAAACACCGTGCACCTGGCAACCTTGGTTAGCGCGCACTGCGCCCGGCCAGCCACAGGAGTCGCTGGTGCGCGATGAGACAAGGACATTCCTACCGGCCAACCCCTCCCTAACCCGGATGACGCTAGGCCAATTGTGCATCGCCCCACAGACCTCTCTGGGTGCGAACCCAGAGTCTCTGATGGCACAGCTGGCGCTGCAGTACAGCGCCCTTAACCACTGCGCCACCCGGGAGGCCTAGAGTTTAAATATATTTGACTAAGGTGTATGTAAACTTACGACCTCAACCGTAGGTATTTATAGTTGTTCACATATTCTAAGTCAGAACCGTCCAGAGTAGTGATGCTAGTCGGGCGGGCAGGTGCGAGCCGTGATCGGTTGAAGAGAATGCATTTAGTTTTACTAGCGTTTAAGAGCAGTTGGAGGCCACAGAAGGAGTGTTGTATGGTGTTGAAGCTCTTTGGAGGTTTGCTAACACAGTGTCCAAAGAAGGGCCAGATGTATACAGAATGGTGACTTCTGCGTAGAGGTGGATCAGAGAATCACCCGCAGCAAGAGCGACATCATTGATATATCCAGAGAATGGAGTCGGTCTGAGAACCGAAGCCTGTGGCACCCCCATAGAGACTGCCAGGGGTCCGGACAACAGGCCCTCCGATTTGACACACTGAACTCTGAGAAGTAGTTAGTGAACCAGGCGAGGCAGTCATTAGAGAAACCAAGGCTGTTGAGTCTGCCGATAAGAATGTGGTGATTGACAGAATCGAAAGCCTTGGCCAGGTTGATGAAGACAGCTGCACAGTAATGTCTTTTATCAATGGCGGTAATGACATTGTTTAGGACCTTGAGCATGGCTGAGGTGCACCCACGACCAGCTCGGGAACCAGATTGCATAGTGGAGAAGGTGCAGCGGGATTCGAAATGGTCGGTGATTGGTTTGTTCACTTGGCTTTCGAAGACTAGAAAGGCAGGGCATGGATATAGGTCTAACAGTTTGGGTCAAGAGTGTCTCCCCCTTTGAAGAGAAAATGACCGCGGCCACTTTCCAATCGTTAGGAATCTCCGACAATACAAAAGTGAGGTTGAACAGACTAGTAAAAGGGGTTGCAACAATGGCGGCGGATAATTTTAGAAAGAGGGACCAGATTGTCTAGCCCGGGTGATTTGTAGGGATCCAGATTTTGCAGCTCTTAAAGAACCTCAGCTGTCTGAATTTGGGCGAAGGGGGGGCTTGGGCCAGTTGCTGCGGGGGTGCAGAGCTGTTGGCTGGGGTCGGGGTAGCCAGGTGGAAAGCTGTATTTTTACAGAAATACAGACATTTCAGAATTTTTGGTGGCCTTCCTAAGCCAGGATTCAGACACGGCTAGGACATCAGCGGAGTGTGCTAAAGCAGTGAATAAAGTAAACTTAGGGAGGAGGCTTTATGATGTTAACATGCACGTCGACTCCCATTTCGAATGTGTCAACATTCGACTCTTAATATTCAGTATTTCTGGAATGGAGGAGACCGACAAGTTGCTGAAATTCCCGAGAACACAAACACACATCTTTCATAGTGAGTTAGTGAGGGATGGGGAGAGAGAGAGGGAGAGAGAGAGGGGCACAGTATACAGGCAGAACCGTGCACTAGGCCTATCTAATCGGCAATCAAAAAGTGTGTCTGGCAAATGGAATGCTGTATCTCACAATTTCTTGGCTTGCAAAGTCTCGCATCCTCAGTAAACCAGGGCCTGTCATCTATGACTAGGATAATAAGACGAGTGAGATGCATCACTTAGCTCTCACAGTATCTGCGCAGATGGGATTGGTAACAGTGAGGGTTGTTTCCAGCTCTAGGATGGGCTTGGTAACAGGGAGGGCTTGGTAACAGGGAGGGCTGTTTCCAGCTCTACAGATGGGCTTGGTAACAGGGAGGGCTTGGTAACAAGGAGGGCTGTTTTCAGCTCTACAGATGGGCTTGGTAACAGGGAGGGTTGTTTTCAGCTCTACAGATGGGCTTGGTAGCAGGGAGGGCTTGGTAACAGGGAGGGCTTGGTAACAGGGAGGGTTGTTTTCAGCTCTAGAATGGGCTTGGTAACAGGGAGGGCTGTTTTCAGCTCTATAGATGGGCTTGGTAACAGGGAGGGCTGTTTTCAGCTCTACAGATGGGCTTGGTAACAGGGAGGGCTTGGTAACAGGGAGGGCTTGGTAACAGGGAGGGCTGTTTTCAGCTCTACAGATGGGCTTGGTAACAGGGAGGGCTGTTTTCAGCTCTACAGATGGGCTTGGTAACAGGGAGTGCTTGGTAACAGGGAGTGCTTGGTAACAGGGAGGGCTTGGTAACAGGGAGGGCTTGGTAACAGGGAGTGCTTGGTAACAGGGAGGGCTTGGTAACAGGGAGGGGAGAGGTCCATTACAATGAGATGAACGTATGTGTTGTTGACTTTAGATCTCCAATAATCATTGAGAACTTAACGAAATAGCAAAGTATTTCAGTTAGCTTTTCAGCTCATTTCAGCTAACTCATTCACGTTAGGTACACCCACTGTGCACCTCATTAGTCATATTTGAGGGGACATAGTTGGCATGGCTGACTACGCATATTTAATATTGCTACGCGGCGTTCGATCAGAGCAGGACGTTCTGTTGAGAAGGATAATAAGACGAGTGAGATGCATCACAAAGCCCTCACAGTATCTGTGCATGTGCACAGGTTCGCTTCACACGGTTCCGTGTGGTAGCCAAGGCACCAAAATAGCGTAGGAGTTGAGCCTCACACGTCAACACTCTTAGTTGTTGAGGAATTGATCCACCACTACGCTGTTCACTTGCTACTTTTTTTTTTTTATCTACAAAAACATTGATTTTCAGTAATGGATTTCTCTTAATGTTAAGGAGACTAATTTGGTTAAAATGTTCACATTAGAGGTCGACTGATTATGATGTTTCAACGCCGATACCGATTATTGGAGGACCAAAAAAAGCAGATACCGATTAAAATCGGGCGATTTTATTTATTTATGTGTAATAATGACAATTACAACAATACTGAATGAACAATTATTTTAACTTAATATAATACATCAATAAAATCAATTTAGCCTCAAATAAATAATGAAACATGTTCAATTTGGTTTAAATAATGCAAAAACAAATTGTTGGAGAAGTAAAAGTGCAATATGTGCTTTGTAAGAAAGCTAACGTTTAAGTTCCTTGCTCAGAACATGAGAACATATGAAAGCTGGTGGTTCCTTTTAACATGAGTCTTCAATATTCCCAGGTAAGAAGTTTTAGGTTGTAGGTATTATAGGACTATTTCTCTCTATACCATTTGTATTTCATATACCTTTGACTATTGGATGTTCTTATAGGCACTTTAGTATTGCCAGTGTATAGCTTCCGGCCCTCTCCTCGTTCCTCCCTGGGCTCGAACCAGCAACAAATCGACAACAGCCACCCTCGAAGCAGCGTTACCCATGCAGAGCAACGGGAACAACTACTCCAAGTCTCAGAGCGAGTGACGTTAGAAACGCTATTAGCGCGCACCATGCTAACTAGCTAGCCATTTCACATCGGTTACACCAGCCTAATCTCGGGAGTTGATAGGCTTGAAGTCATAAACAGCTCGATGCTTGAAGCACAGCGAAGAGCTGCTGGAAAAACACACAAAAGTGCTGTTTGAATGAATGCTTATGAGCCTGCTGGTGCCTACCATCGCTCAGTCAGACTGCTCTATCAATTCATAGACTTAATTATAACACACAGAAATGCGAGCCTTAGGTCATTAATATGGACGAATCCGGAACCTATTATCCCGAAAACAAGACGTTAATTCTTTCAGTGAAATACATTCAGTGAAATTCGATGAAGTTCCATATTTTATTTAACAGGTGGCATCCATCAGTCTAAATATTCCTGTTACATTGCACAACCTTCAATGTTATGTCATAAACTGTTGCATATACCCTAACTCTGCGTGCAATGAACGCAAGAGATGTGACAATTTCACCTGGTTAATATTGCCTGCTAACCTTTCTTCTAGCTAAATATGCAGGTTTAAACATATATACTTCTGTGTATTGATTTTAAGAAAGTCATTGATGTTTATGGTTCGGTACACGTTGGAGCAACGACAGTACTTTTTCGCAAATGCGCACCGCATCGATTATCTGCAAAGCAGGACACGCTAGATAAACTAGTAATATCATCAACCATTTGTAACCATAGCTTCCATCCCATCAACCATAACTAGTGATTATGATTAATTGATAGTTTTTTTTATAAGACAAGTTTAATGCTAGCTAGCAACTTACCTTGGCTTCTTACTGCATCCGCGTAACAAGCAGGCTCCTCGTGGAGTAAGGCAGGTGATTAGAGCATTGGACTCGTTAACCGTAAGGTTGCAAGAATGAATCCCTGAGCTGACGAGGTAAAAATCTGTCGTTCTGCCCCTGAACAAGGCAGTTAACCCACTTTTCCTAGGCCGTCATTGAAAATAAGAATGTGTTCTTAACTGACTTGCCTCATTAAACAAAGTTGTAAAATAAAATAAAAATCAGCAAAATCGGCGTCCAAATATACCGATTGTTATGAAAACTTTCAAATCGGCCCTGATTAATTGTCCATTCCGATTTATCGGTCGACCTCTAGTTCACACCCCATTACTGATATCAGCTTACTGTTCTGAATGGTAATAATAATAATAATATATGCCATTTAGCAGACGCTTTTATCCAAAGCGATTACAGTCATGTGTGCATACATTCTACGTATGGGTGGTCCCGGGGATCGAACCCACTACCCTGGCGTTACAAGCGCCATGCTCTACCAACTGAGCTACAGAAGGACCACACACTACTAGGCCTACTCATATTACGGTCAGTCACCCGAGCAGACATGGCTGACGTTCCTAACAGTCGCTGAATCATTTACTCCCATTTACACCCCAACTTCTGACGGCAAGTGAAGTCAACAACTTGCTGCACATACTTCACTTAACTCGCCGAGTCGTCTGACAAAAAAAGACTGAGGCTGCGTAGCAACAAGCACAAAACCCCTCCCAATTTAAACCCATACTGACACACACACACACACACACACACACACACACACACACACACACACACAGTGTCCTCCATCCACCGGTTACCAATGTAAACGGTGGATGTTAAGAAAAAAATCCCTATCAACATTTACGGGATGTAGCACTGTGCAGCTACTGATAAAATGACAGCATCAGGCTCAGTGCTTTACGTTTCACCACTGGCTGGGTCATCTGCATACAGTACTAACCCCAGCAATCACACAGTCCCCTCTATTACATACAGTACTAACCCCAGCAATCACGCAGTTCCCTCTATTACATACAGTACTAACCCCAGCCATCACACAGTCCCCCTCTATTACATACAGTACTAACCCCAGCCATCACACAGTCCCCCTCTATTACATACAGTACCAACCCCAGCCATCACACAGTCCCACTCTATTACATACAGTACTAACCCCAGCCATCACACAGTCCCCCTCTATTACATACAGTACCAACCCCAGCCATCACACAGTCCCCTCTATTACATACAGTACTAACCCCAGCCATCACACAGTTCCCTCTATTACATACAGTACTAACCCCAGCCATCACACAGTCCCCCTCTATTACATACAGTACTAACCCCAGCCATCACACAGTCCCCCTCTATTACATACAGTACCAACCCCAGCCATCACACAGTCCCCCTCTATTACATACAGTACCAACCCCAGCCATCACACAGTCCCCTCTATTACATACAGTACTAACCCCAGCCATCACACAGTTCCCTCTATTACATACAGTACCAACCCCAGCCATCACACAGTCCCCCTCTATTACATACAGTACCAACCCCAGCCATCACACAGTCCCCCTCTATTACATACAGTACTAACCCCAGCCATCACACAGTCCCCTCTATTACATACAGTACTAACCCCAGCCATCACACAGTCCCCTCTATTACATACAGTACTAACCCCAGCCATCACACAGTCCCCCTCTATTACATACAGTCCTAACCCCAGCCATCACACAGTCCCCTATTATTACATACAGTACTAACCCCAGCCATCACAGTCCCCTCTATTACATACAGTACTAACCCCAGCCATCACACAGTTCCCTCTATTACATACAGTACCAACCCCAGCCATCACACAGTCCCCCTCTATTACATACAGTACTAACCCCAGCCATCACACAGTCCCCCTCTATTACATACAGTCCTAACCCCAGCCATCACACAGTCCCCTCTATTACATACAGTACTAACCCCAGCCATCACACAGTCCCCCTCTATTACATACAGTACTAACCCCATCCATCACACAGTCCCCTCTATTACATAGAGTACTAAGCCCAGCCATCACACAGTTCCCCTCTATTACATACAGTACTAACCCCAGCCATCACACAGCTCCCCTCCCCACTATTACTCAACAACTGGTGCACATCTGAAGTGTGCAGGGGCGTAGCGTTGACTGTGGTCACTATGGAAACAGACCACATTGCCATGGAAACTGAGATAGCCTTTTACACCGTTATGTAATAGTTGAGCAGCCCATCACAATACACCAGGTCTACGCCATATGTTAAATGCACTCTCATGGATGCCACAGCACCATTTGGAACCTGAGAACCTTCTGATGGAATCAAAGGAATGATTCAATCTGGGCAACATTCCAACATGGAATCCCTGGGGGAAACTAGCCAAAAGTCACTAGTATTGATTACAGCAAGACAGTTCTGGATATATTCTGCAACAGTCCAGATGCGGTCAATAACTTATTCCATTCTCCAAGGCTCAGGCCTGCATCCTGCCATGTGGCAATGATTAGAGCATAGAGAGAGAGAGAGAGAGAGAGAGAGAGAGAGAGAGAGAGAGAGAGAGAGAGAGAAGGGGAGACAGAACACCAGGAGAGATCGAGAGTAGTTTTCAGCACTCCATCTCTACAGATGGGATTGATAACAGGGAGGGTTGTTTCCAGCTCTACAGGTGGGCTTGATAACAGGGAGGGCTGTTTCCAGCTCTACCGATGGGCTTGGTAACAGGTAGGGGTGTTTCCAGCTCTACAGATGGGCTTGGTAACAGGGAGGGTTGTTTCCAGCTCTACAGATGGGCTTGGTAACAGGGAGGGTTGTTTCCAGCTCTACAGATGGGCTTGGTAACAGGGAGGGTTGTTTCCAGCTCTACAGATGGGCTTGGTAACAGGGAGGGTTGTTTCCAGCTCTACAGATGGGCTTGGTAACAGGGAGGGTTGTTTCCAGCTCTACAGATGGGCTTGGTAACAGGGAGGGTTGTTTCCAGCTCTACAGATGGGCTTGGTAACAAGGAGGGTTGTTTCCAGCTCTACAGATGGGCTTGGTAACAGGGAGGGTTGTTTCCAGCTCTACAGATGGGCTTGGTAACAGGGAGGACTTGGTAACAGGGAGGGTTGTTTCCAGCTCTACAGATGGGCTTGGTAACGGGGAGGGCTGTTTCCAGCTCTACAGATGGGATTGGTAACAGGGAGGGCTTGATAACAGGGAGGGCTGTTTCGAGCTCTACAGATGGGCTTGGTAACAGGGAGGGCTGTTTCCAGCTCTACAGATGGGCTTGGTAACAGGGAGGGTTGTTTCCAGCTCTACAGATGGGCTTGGTAACAGGGAGGACTTGGTAACAGGGAGGGTTGTTTCCAGCTCTACAGGTGGGCTTGATAATGGGGAGGGTTGTTTCCAGCTCTACAGGTGGGCTTGGTAACGGGGAGGGTTGTTTCCAGCTCTACAGGTGGGCTTGATAACGGGGAGGGTTGTTTCCAGCTCTACAGATGGGCTTGGTAACAGGGAGGGTTGTTTCCAGCTCTACAGGTGGGCTTGGTAACGGGGAGGGTTGTTTCCAGCTCTACAGATGGGCTTGATAACGGGGAGGGTTGTTTCCAGCTCTACAGATGGGCTTGATAACGGGGAGGGTTGTTTCCAGCTCTACAGGTGGGCTTGGTAACGGGGAGGGTTGTTTCCAGCTCTACAGGTGGGCTTGATAACAGGGAGGGTTGTTTCCATCTCTACAGATGGGCTTGATAACAGGGAGGGCTGTTTCCATCTCTACAGATGGGAATGGTAACAGGGAGGGTTGTTTCCTGCTCTAGAATGGGCTTGGTATCAGGGAGGGCTGTTTTCAGCTCTACAGATGGGCTTGGTAACGGGGAGGGCTTAGTAACTGGGAGGGCTTGGTAACAGGGAGGGTTGTTTTCAGCTCTACAGATGGGCTTGGTAACAGGGAGGGTTGTTTCCAGCTCTACAGATGGGCTTGGTAACAGGGAGGGTTTGGTGACAGGGAGGGCTTGGTAACAGGGAGGGTTGTTTTCAGCTCTACAGATGGGCTTGGTAACAGGGAGGGTTGTTTCCAGCTCTACAATGGGCTTGGTAACAGGGAGGGTTTGGTGACAGGGAGGGCTTGGTAACAGGGAGGGTTGGTTTCAACAGATGGGCTTGGTAACAGGGAGGGTTGTTTTCTTGATGGGCTAACAGGGAGGGTTGTTTCAGCTCTAGAATGGGCTTGGTAACAGGGAGGGCTTGGTAACAGGGAGGGCTTGGTAACAGGGAGGGCTTGGTAACAGGGAGTGCTTGGTAACAGGGAGGGCTTGGTAACAGGGAGGGCTTGGTAACAGGGAGGGCTTGGTAACAGGGAGGGCTTGGTAACAGGGAGGGCTTGGTAACAGGGAGGGCTTGGTAACAGGGAGGGCTTGTTTTCAGCTCTACAGATGGGCTTGGTAACAGGGAGGGTTGTTTCCAGCTCTACAAATGGGCTTGGTAACAGGGAGGGCTTGGTAACAGGGAGGGCTTGGTAACAGGGAGGGCTTGGTAACAGGGAGGGCTTGGTAACAGGGAGGGCTTGGTAACAGGGAGGGCTTGGTAACAGGGAGGGCTTGGTAACAGGGAGGGCTTGGTAACAGGGAGGGGAGGGGTCCATTACAATGAGATGAACGTATGTGTTGTTGACTTTAGATCTCCAATAATCATTGAGAACTTAATGAAATAGCAAAGTACTTCAGTTAGCTTTTCAGCTCATTTCAGCTAACTCATTCACGTTAGGTACACCCACTGTGCACCTCATTAGTCATATTTGAGGGGACATAGTTGGCATGGCTGACTACGCATATTTAATATTGCTACGCGGTGTTCGATCAGAGCAGGAAGTTCTGTTGAAAAGGCCTTTTCATCAATTCTAGTTCATATCCTAGGTCAGACAAAGAGACAAAACAAGGATAAAGACTACTTGAGTTAGCTCCAAAAATATGCCAGTCAAGTCATATTTCGTGAATGGATTTTGCCATGAGAAGAAACAGATACTTGGTTTCAATCCCCCCCCCCTCCCTCCCTCCCTCCCTCCCTCCCTCCCTCGTGAGTGTGTCACCCTCTCACATCATGGGAAGTGCACTTAAGCATTCAGCCTGAGTCGGTCTCATTTTAACTCTGCAGTGAATGCCTGTCAAAGCTGGAATCCATAATAGTCCAACCAATGGGATGTAGGAAACCACTGCTGCCTGTGCCTCAGACAACAACTACTATTGTATCTGCACTGCGGACAGAAGAATGCATTGGAGATACTCTTGTTGCTAATTTAAAATGTAAATGTTATAGAGTTTGAGTTTGATTCTGTGTGTATATGGCAAAATCTAGTAAGCTGAAAGCATCCAATAATGCACAAAAATCGTTTTGTTTGAATACGACTCCAAGTGACGTTATTTAACCAGAATTCATGAAAAAAAAGACGTAACTATTTCTAATCCACTGTACCCTGATAATACAACTCTGATATAAAACGCAGTTTCTCAGGGGCTTGAAATCAACTCTTAGGAATAGAGTTAGACGCCATTTCATGTTATTGGAGGTCCCACATAGCAACATTGGTTTGTTTTGGACAGATGATAATGCTTAGATAAACCCCCATCAGTCAGCCATAAAGCGTCATCAGTCAGCCATAAAGCGTCATCAGTCAGCCATAAAGCGTCGTCAGTCAGCCATAAAGCGTCGTCAGTCAGCCATAAAGCGTCATCAGTCAGCCATAAAGCGTCATCAGTCTGGTCTTAACCAATATGTTCAACAGGTGGATTGTCCTTGACCTGGTTCTTGGGGATAACATGACTGTTAGCTGGAAGAGGACGAGCAGCATTTCTACCTTGCGTTTCCACTGGAAAACTGATTTTTAAATGGCGAGGAGTCTATGATCGTTTTGCGACGTGATCTGTTAGTACAAAGTAGTATCTCGTGAAAACATACTGTTTGAGTGCTTCACTATAGAAGGAGAAAGGAAGGAACTTAAAAATCTTGTCCATTCCAACTATGCTTGATTCAGATTGGCCCAGTAGTGTGAACAGGGTACTAGCCTCTTCAAACAGGACATGCTGCTGGCTGCTACAGGACATGAGAGTGGTGCCTGGGTTACACAGATGGCAGTGTTATCATTATGCAAGACTGAGATGCATCCCAAATGGCACCCTATTCACAATGTACTAGTGCACTACTTTGGAACAGGGACCATAGGTGCACTGATTATGTAAGGAATGGGTTGCCATTTGGGACACAGCCTCAGCAGGGGGTGACTGTGTTTAGCGGCTGTGAATATGGCCCCAAATCATCATCATAATAATGTATTCCTGAAATGTAATCCATAGAGGTCCTTTGAGGGACAGCAGGTTATTTTACATTTGCACACAGAATGATTATTGAGAAATAATGAACTAAAGTCACAACGGATAAGAGTGTTTTCTAAATGACTAAACATAAACACAGGCTAAATGATGTGACTCCTGAGCCTTATCAAGGCCTCCTCATAACTACGGTTGTAGTAACGTCTAAAGCTGACACTGTTGGCATGGAAATGTTGTTTTCTGAGGCAGGGTGTTGTGTTGAGGGGATAGGGGTTGGGGAGGGAGGGTCCTCAAGGCTTTATCTGGGTGTGGGAGATCACTGTCTAACAACAGTACTGAGAAGAAACCCTGCTTAGGGAGTTTGAGGAGATTAGTTTGAGCAAGGTGAGGCACAGAACTTCTAATTTTGACCACATTATTGATGCAAGATGATTTGTAGATCAGCGATTCTGCGCAGCCTGAATGCAATGTAGACCCACGCACACTGTCTTACATAGCTCTAGTATCAACTGCGATACCCTGAGTTTACGTATGTGCCAGTGACAACTATAGAAGAAACTAGGCAAAGCAGTGGACTCGTGACAAAGCTTCAGGACATTAGTGCCACTGGGCTGGTTCGTGACATTTTCCTGGTAACATTGTCAATATTAACCTAGGTAGTCAAATCAATTTTTAGAACTTCCTCAGAAAACATGGTTTCTTATGTCTAATATACTCTATGCAGTGCATTAACAAATCTGTTTACACACGAAACGGTGCCAAAATTTACACTCGGAGAAAGGAAGGAAAGAAAGGGAAAAAAAATGTTTGAAATGAGGAACACATTTTCATCATCTGCACTGGGGTCAAGGGTGTGTCTAGTAGCCCGAAAACTAACAGACTTCAAAAATGTCTTTGTGTGTGTTTGGTACTGCTAGCTTCACTCCAATGGGTGTTCCTCTCATTCCACCAGAATAACGAAATCCAGGGAGTTACCCCTCCACAGTTCTCTAAAGGGCTTCGAGCCTAGTCCCTCTCTACTAATCCCCACAGAGGGAAAGAGAGAGGGGAGGGGAGTTTGGCTACAGCCCACTGACTGACTGGAAAATCTACCGTATCTACAGCTAGTGGACTAGAGAAGCAACATCTTAATGGAATCTGCTCTGCGATGTTGTCCTAAAAATCCACACACACACACACACACACACACACACACACACACACACACACACACACACACACACACACACACACACACACACACACACACACACAGATTATTACACACTGTAGCAAAACGCTTTCCAACAGACAATAAAAACAAGTGCTTCTTCCACAGCCATCAGTGTTCCTCCTCTGAACGACCCTCTGCTCTTATCAAGGCTTCCACTGCGTGGACATGGGATGATACAGATAATGTACAGAGAAGGACTCGGAATTCATCAAGATATTTTTTGGGGCTTGTGTTCTGGATTGGCATCATTAGGAAAGAGAGTATTCCAACGGTCTCTTGGTAGTTTGATTGGAAGATTGCTCAAATAGACAATGAAATGGTGGGATGTTTAAATGAAACAGTTCATTATTATTACTACAGTACATATGGAAAATGACATGCATGAAGTTATACATGGTTGAGTAAGGCCTACAATAGCAACACACACTAGCATAGCTCAGTGGATGGCTATTATGAGACTATTTCTTCATTTCCTGTCCCATTCAGGCCTACAGTACGCAAAGTAGGCTACCAGACACTAGAGGGACAAACACATTTTCTAATAACATTGCATAATAGATAATACTGCACCGTATATTGTTTTGATAGATACATAACAGTAAACATGCACTAATTCAACCTAAACTCCGTTTCCTTTCCTGCAGGCTGTGAAAAATACACAAAACAACAGCCTACTAAAATGTGGCCTTGGAGCCTCACTCCTGCGATTGAAGGAGATTGAAGGAGGTGTGTGGGGGGACCAAGTAATACATGGTGTTGTCGTTGTTTTTATTAACCTTCGAGAGCCACCAAAACGATGTACCGTATGATACTAGTGTTACAGTTGAAATCATATGTCGCACAGGCTCCTCTGCAGAGTCCACTGGCGACGCGCAGTCAATAATAGAAACAATATAGGTTTCTACATATTGTACAAAGAGAAAGGACATAAATCTTTAAATAATTGACATGGTCTCGCACTAGCCGGAGCTTACTACTACGAAACAACATGATCCGTTTTAACTTACCCTCGTTTAGTTGAAATATGATTGAAAAGACAGCACCTTCTGGTAGAAAGCGAGCGTACTATTTTCAGTATTTTTATCCGCTACCCTGCTGCTTTGAAAGAGGTCTGTTTCTGCTTGTAGTTCCTGTGATGCTCCGCCCACCAACGCCTCTCACTTGGGTGCGGCAAAGCGGTGAATGCTGGTGCGCGCCATTGGTTGTGCTCAAAATCCATTGCGGCACATGAAAGCAACGACGAACCTGGTTGGAGGTTGTACTGAGAAAATACGATTAGACTAAACCGGGCTAAGGCCCGTCACATCACCGGGCAAAAGTGGTGAGTGAGGAGCGCCGTCTCAAATCGAGCATCACCGGGCCATAATGTCAACAAAATAGTATGATGAATCGTTTAGAAACATAAACTATTAATGTTTAAATAGCCTAGGGTCTAAGCCTATGTTACAATTTTAAAAGTAGTTTTCCTTAGAAAATATTCTGATTCTGAAGGCAGGTAAAGCGACACATGCATTTTGAGCAAACATTTTTGCACGTGAAAACACTGAATCCTTACTAATAACTCCACGTGCTTGACATATGTCACTTGTTTTCAGCCGACTTCAACGTCTGCGTTGGTGGGAGTACCCGGGAGGCAGCCCGGTTTCAAAACGAATGCAATCGACGCTAACCCGGTTCAACCGGGGAATGCCCGGGGTATTTAATCGAATTCCGTCACTTATAGGAACCCATGATGAAACCAAACTATTCGTTTTTAGTGTCATCCCCAGTGGTGGAAAAATAACCCAATTGTCATATCTGAGTAAAAGTAAAGATACCTTAATAGAAAATTACTCAAGTAAAAGTAAAAGTCACCCAGTAAAATACTACTTGAGTAAAAGTCTAAAAGTATCAAAATTAAATTAAATTGCAAAAATATTTATTTATTTATTTTATTCATTTATTTTTATTCATTTAACCTTTATTTAACTAGGCAAGTCAGTTAAGAACAAATTCTTATTTTCAATGACGGTCTAGGAACAGTGGGTTAACTTCCTTGTTCAGGGGCAGAACAACAGAAAGACAAAAGGCCTCCTGCGGAGACGGGGCCTGGGATAAAAAAAACAACAACAATATAAATATAGGACAAGAGAGACAACTACACTACATAAACAGAGAACTAAGACAACAATATAGCAAGGCAGTGTAACGGATGTGAAATGGCTAGCTAGTTAGCGGTGGTGCGTGCTAATAGCATTTCAATTGGTGACGTCACTTGCTTTGAGACCTTGAAGTAGTGGTTCCCCTTGCTCTGCAAGGGCCGTGGCTTTTGTGGAGTAATGGGTAGCGATGCTTCGTGGGTGACTGTTGTTGATGTGTGCAGAGGGTCCCTGGTTCGAGCCCAGGTATGGGCGAGGGGACGGACTAAAGTTATACTGTTACAGCAGCAACACATGAGAACATAGCATGGTAGCAACACAACATAACATAAAACATGGCACAAACATTATTGGGCACAGACAACAGCACAAAGGGCAAGAAGGTAGAGACAACATTACATCACACAAAGCAGCCATAACTGTCAGTAAGAGTGTCCATGATTGAGTCTTTGAATGAAGAGATTGAGATAAAACTGTCCAGTTTGAGCGTTTGTTACAGCTCGTTCCAGTCGCTAGCTGCAGTGAACTGAAAAGACGAGTGACCCAGTGCTTTGGGGACCTTTAACAGAATGTGATTGGCATTCTGTGGAGGACGAGGGCTTCAGTAGATACCTCAGATAGGGGGGAGTGAGGCCTTGGAGGCCTAAGTTGGTTTTAAAAATAAGCATCAACCAGTGGGTCTTGCGACAGGTATACAGAGATGACCAGTTTACAGAGGAGTATAGAGTGCAGTGATGTGTCCTATAAGGAGCTTTGATGGAAAATCTGATGGCCGAATGGTAAAGCTGAGTAAATGGATATAAATGGATGAGAGAGCTTCCTACTGTCTGAGCAATGTTGTTGATTCAAATTGAAAAGAGCGTGGGGCCTAGGATCGAGCCTTGGGGTACTCCCTTGGTGGCAGGCAGTGGCTGAGACAGCAGATTTTCTGACTTTATACACTGCACTCTTTCAGAGACGTAGTTAGCAAACCAGCCCAAAGACCCTTCAGAGACACCAATACTCCTTAGCCGGCCCACAAGAATGGAATGTTCTACCGTATCAAAAGCTTTGGCCAAGTCAATAAAAATAGCAGCACAATATTGCTTAGAATCAAGGGCAATGGTGACATCATTTAGGACCTTTAAGGTTGCAATGACACATCCATAACCTGAGCGGAAACCAGATTGCATACCAGAGAGAATACTATAGACATCAAGAAAGCCAGTCAGTTGATTATTGACAAGTTTTTCCAACACTATTGATAAACAGGGCAAAATAGAAATAGGCCTATAACAGTTCGGATCAGCTTGATCTCCTCCAACAACAAAAAGGATGACCCGTGGCTGCCTTCCAAGCAATGGGAACCTCCCCAGAGAGGAGAGACAAGTTAAAAAGGTCAGAGATAGGCTTGGTGATGATAGGGGCAGCAACCTTAAAGAAGAGAGGAGAGACAGGTTAAAAAGGTCAGAGATAGGCTTGGTGATGATAGGGGCAGCAACCTTAAAGAAGAGAGGAGAGACAGGTTAAAAATGTCAGAGATAGGCTTGGCAATGATAGGGGAAGCAACCTTAAAGAAGAAATGATCTAAACCATCTGATCCAGATGTTTTTTGGGGGTCAAATTTAAGGAGCTCCTTTAGCACCCCGGACTCAGTGACTGCCTGCAGGGAGAAACTTTGTAGCGGGGCAGGGGGAAAAGTAGGAGAAGCATCGGGGATAGTCACATTAGAAGGGGTGGGAGATGAGGAAATGTTGGACGGGCAAGGAGGCATGGCTGAGTCAAATAGGAATCCTGACTTAATGAAGTGGTGATGAAAGAGCTCAGCCAGGTGCTTGTTGTCAGTAACAACCACATCATCAACATTAAGGGACATGGACAGCTGTGAGGAGGAGGGTTTATTCTCCAGGTTCTTTTCCAGAACATCTTGGGGTTAGATCCACAGAGAGAGACTACTGCTCCTTAAAGGAACTACCTTTGGCCTTCCGGATAGCCTGAGTGCATGTATTTCTCATTTGCCTGAACGAGAGCCAGTCAGCCTGAGTATGTGTGTGCCGAGCCTTTCGCCAAATGCAATTCTTGAGGTGGAGTAACTCTGCAAGATCACGGTTGAACCAGGGGCTGAACCTGTTTTTCATTCTCATTTTCTTTATGGGAGCGTGTTTGTTAACAATACCACTGAAAATAAAAAAAACAAGGTCCAAGCGTCTTCGACAGAGGGGATCAAGCTGATTCTATACCATTTTATAGAGGCCAGGTCATAAAGAAAGGCCTGCTCATTAGTTTTTTAGAAAGCGTCTATGACAAATCAGGACAGGTTGTTTCACTGAGCAGCCATTATGAACACAGGCTGTAAAACAGTGATCACTAAGGTCATTGCAGAAAACACCAGGCTGATTCCTATCAGGATTATTTGTGAGGATAACATCAAGGAGAGTAGCCTTTTCTAGGTGTTGAGTCATACTAGGTTTGGAGTCATACCTTGTGGGGTTGGTGATAATCTGAGAAAGATTTAGGGAGTCCCAATGGTTTAGGATTTTGTCAGATGGTGCAAGCATGTCCCAGTTTAGGTCACCTAGCAGGACAAATTCAGACATAGTGTAATGGCCAGGAGAGAGTTTAGGGCTGGTAGGGTACAGGCTGGTGCTGATGGAGGACAATAGCACCCAGCAACAGTCAACAAAGAGCTATTTGAAAGTGTAATACTTAAAACCAGCAAATCAAATTGTTTGGGCAGAGACTTGGTGGAGACAACTGAGCACCAAAGGTGATCCTTGGTAAAGATGGCCACTCCACCACCTTTGGAAGACCTGTTTCTGGTTATAACCAGAAAGGTTAACATCAGTATTCAAAACACTCTTCCTTAACCACGTCTCAGTAATGACCAACACATCTGGATTGGAGCTGTGAACCCACACTTTCAATTGATCCATTTGAGGTAATAAACTTCTCGTGTTAACGTGTAGAAAACCCAGGCTTTTAGGAGAGCAAAAATCAGTTGGGGCAGATATCAGAGCACAAGACAGAATTGGGTCTAGCAACAGTAGATGGGCCAGGGTGTACATGCACATTTCCAGATATCATCAACAGTAGATGGGCCAGGGTAGGGTGTACATGCACATTTCCAGATATCATCAACAGTAGATGGGCCAGGGTGTACATGCACATTTCCAGATATCATCAACAGTAGATGGGCCAGGATGTACATGCACATTTCCAGATATCATCAACAGTAGATGGGCCAGGATGTACATGCACATTTCCAGATATCATCAACAGTAGATGGGCCAGGATGTACATGCACATTTCCAGATATCATCAACAGTAGATGGGCCAGGGTGTACATGCACATTTCCAGATATCATCAACAGTAGATGGGCCAGGATGTACATGCACATTTCCAGATATCATCAATAGTAGATGGGCCAGGATGTACATGCACATTTCCAGATATCATCAACAGTAGATGGGCCAGGATGTACATGCACATTTCCAGATATCATCAACAGTAGATGGGCCAGGATGTACATGCACATTTCCAGATATCATCAATAGTAGATGGGCCAGGATGTACATGCACATTTCCAGATATCATCAACAGTAGATGGGCCAGGATGTACATGCACATTTCCAGATATCATCAACAGTAGATGGGCCAGGGTGTACATGCACATTTCCAGATATCATCAACAGTAGATGGGCCAGGATGTACATGCACATTTCCAGATATCATCAATAGTAGATGGGCCAGGATGTACATGCACATTTCCAGATATCATCAACAGTAGATGGGCCAGGATGTACATGCACATTTCCAGATATGGGGGTACCTTTACCAGACAGGGGGAGACAGACCAGGCAGAGAGGGTTGAGTGTGGTGGAGGTACCTGTAGCAGACAGGGGGAGACAGGCCAGGGAGAGAGGGGTGAGTGTGGTGGGGGTACCTGTACCAGACAGGGGGAGACAGACCAGGGCAGACGGTGAACAGAGAGGGGTGAGTGTGGTGGAGGTACCTGTACCAGACAGGGGGAGACAGACCAGGGCAGACGGTGAACAGAGAGAGGTGAGTGTGGTGGAGGTACCTGTACCAGACAGGGGTAGACAGGCCAGGGAGAGAGGGGTGAGTGTGGTGGAGGTACCTGTACCAGACAGGGGGAGACAGACCAGGGCAGACGGTGAACAGAGAGGGGTGAGTGTGGTGGAGGTACCTGTACCAGACAGGGGGAGACAGACCAGGGCAGACGGTGAACAGAGGGGGAGAGTGTGGTGGGGGTACCTGTACCAGACAGGGGGAGACAGACCAGGGCAGACGGTGAACAGAGAGGGGTGAGTGTGGTGGGGGTACCTGTACCAGACAGGGGGAGACAGACCAGGGCAGACGGTGAACAGAGAGGGGAGAGTGTGGTGGGGGTACCTGTACCAGACAGGGGGAGACAGACCAGGGCAGACGGTGAACAGAGAGGGGAGAGTGTGGTGGGGGTACCTGTACCAGACAGGGGGAGACAGACCAGGGCAGATGGTGAACAGATAACCAGGTGGAATCCAAGCAGCAGTACAGCAGGTAACAGGAGTAGGCGTCACACCCACTTGGGAGAAGCTTTTATTTCTGGAGGCAGGTTTCTTGCAGAGAATGTCAGTGAATGGTCTTTGAACAGCAGGAGGGGGCTTCAGAGGATGGTCTTTGAACAGCAGGAGGGGGCTTCAGAGGATGGTGTTAGTGGAATTTCTAAATTCCTGTATGTTTTATAGCCAAATCAAATTTGCACTCATTCTAGTTCATTAATGAGGTGTAAGTTCATCAATTATGCATGAAATAGATCGAGACCAGTCTTAAAAGACAGGTAAACAGCGTTTAATTCAAGTGAGTACTAACCACATACACATATTTCCACAGGTTATAAACTGAAAATGACATCATCAGTTTCCCACACTCTCTCCGATTCCCACAATAGTCCAGTGTTTTCGGGTCCAGAGATGTCTTCTACTCCCCTCATAACCCAGACATTCCAATCTGTCTAAAAGATATCTTCTCCTCCACAAATGGTACATCAAGGACCATTCTTATCTGTCAGAAAAGATACCCCATCCCTCTCCCTTAAACTTCCCGCGAGGTACAGACAATTAATTTGTTTTGCTTACATTTTCAGTAACAGCTTAACCAAGAGCCCATACATAATAGTATTAGAATAAATGGTTCTAATTGAAATGTATACATTATTAATCATTTCAACAATAATTTCCTCCAACAGATGGTCTTTGAACAGCAGGAGGGGGCTTCAGAGGATGGTCTTTGAACAGCAGGAGGGGGCTTCAGAGGATGGTCTTTGAACAGCAGGAGGAGGCTTCAGAGGATGGTCTTTGAACAGCAGGAGGGGGCTTCAGAGGATGGTCTTTGAACAGCAGGAGGGGGCTTCAGAGGATGGTCTTTGAACAGCAGGAGGGGGCTTCAGAGGATGGTCTTTGAACAGCAGGAGGGGGCTTCAGAGGATGGTCTTTGAACAGCAGGAGGGGGCTTCAGAGGATGGTCTTTGAACAGCAGGAGGGGGCTTCAGAGGATGGTCTTTGAACAGCAGGAGGAGGCTTCAGAGGATGGTCTTTGAACAGCAGGAGGGGGCTTCAGAGGATGGTCTTTGAACAGCAGGAGGGGGCTTCAGAGGATGGTCTTTGAACAGCAGGAGGGGGCTTCAGAGGATGGTCTTTGAACAGCAGGAGGGGGCTTCAGAGGATGGTCTTTGAACAGCAGGAGGGGGCTTCAAAGACTCCTGCCACTTGTTGGACCCAAAGACATCAACCGATTTTACTTCACACCTTAATGCTAATTGAATTTGTATCTGGTCTGTTCTTGCAAGCCTGGGAGCCTCAGCATTCAATCCCAATAAAAAATATATATATCATTGTCATGTACTTTATTCATTTTTTTAATAAAAAAATATTATTGGCTTTCAAAACAGCATCAGACCAAACACTACTCACTCAGTTCCAGGTTGGATGGTGTCCTCGGGTGTCTGTTGTTTGTTTGCCCAGAAGCACCCTCCGTATAGCTTGGAAAAATAACTTTGGAAGCAGTAGTCTCTCCGGTTGATGTTGGTCAAAATGAGGCTGTAGGTTTAGAGTTTTGATCTGGAGCGAAGGCCATGCTGTGGAGGGTAGCATCCTGCATATGTACCTGCCGGAAAATCCAAGTTTATCTAACTCCAAATCTATCCTTTTGTAAAAAAACACACATGCAGCTGTGTCTCTCTCTCTGTATGATCAGGACTACATATACTTAATTATAAAAAGTTCAAGTAAAGGAATAAATAATCAAGCAAACCCGGCTGCACCATTTTCTTGTGTTTTAAATTTATGGATAGCCAGGGGCACACTTCAACACATCTCTTTCATTATTTGTTATTCTTATCTCTTACTTTTTGGGGGGGATTTTCTTAAAACTGCATTGTTGTAAGTAAGCATGTCACTATAAGGTTGTATTCCTGTTCCATTCAGCGTTTGTGACAAATACAATTTGATTTGATTTGAAACATCATTAGAAGTATTTGTGTTTAGTGAGTCCGCCAGATCAGAGGATAGATGTTGTGGTGGCAGCAGCTGCAGAGAAGTACCTGGGTGTACATGATTTTACTGAAGAGTTACAGGATGTTTTGTACCTTAGTGTCCCGTCCTCCCAAGCTGTTGGCCTGATGCAGGATCAGATAGGGTCAATGTAGTGGAATAGTTGTTTTATTATTTTTTTTATTACTTTTTTTTAAACCTTTATTTAACCAGGCAAGTCAGTTAAGAACAAATTCTTATTTACAATGATGGCCTACCGGGGAACAGTGGGATAACTGCCTTGATCAGGGGCAAAATAACAGATTTTTACCTTGTCAGCTCAGGGATTCGATCCAGCAACCTTTCGGTTACTGGCCTACCACCCCAATAGTGATGAGGTTTTTTAATGGGTGTAGGGTTAGTTGGTCGGGTAATATTTTCTTCACAAAGTGTTATGAATTACAATTACAGAGTAGTAGGCTGATACACAGCCAATACAGTAGGAGGCAGCATGCACCTATACCATTTGTTTGCAGACTGACATAATACCAAAGAAGAAGAAGTAGGGACGTCCCAAGGATCCCAGATAGCATGGACCATTCGGAAACGTCGTCATTTCAGTATGCATCTGCGCACAATATCGAAACACTTCCACCGTGGAACGTCCATTCGCTTTTATCCAGAAGGAAAAATCATAATATTTTCAGATTTAGGTAAGCATAAAAAAATTTGAATAGCTATTTACAAAGTTTCTAGATATATCAAACCTATGGCATTATTGTAGGCTAACGTTACTCTTAAAGTTGAGGAATGTACGTAGCTAGCTTAGTGGCTAGCTTGCTAGCGTTAGCACGATGAAGATGTCTATTGCCAATTTCTTGATGATATTAGGAGGATAATGAATGTTTTAACTTATAGGACTTACACAAATATAGCAGCCCAAGTGGATGTGCAGCTAAGCAGTCTGCCGTGTAGTAGGTTAAGGGGACAAAATGGAGCTGTGGTTTTGGTGTTAGGCAGGACAAACCCGTTTTGCATATTTTTGGTATAACATCAAAATCAATCAATCGCAGCACGTTTTTGGAATAATGCAGCAGTTTTTTTTACCTGATTAAGTACAATACCATTGGAATTCATGTTACAATCTAAACCTTTTCCATAAGTACAAATATTTTACTTTCAGCTTTTTGAAGCTGGTGTACCGAAAGTAAAAAACGCAAAAACGAAACTTGAGAACGGGATGCATAGAAATAGCTTACATAGAACAGATCTACAGCTTCTTAGACTTGCTTTCAATGAGAAATAAATGTCTTATAGATCTGTCAATGTGAATTTGTTCGGGTCTCCCAAAAAGTTACCTTTGTCAATTGTATGCAACTGCAGCCCGCCTTGAGCGTCCCCTATGTTCCGTCATGAACACCCCCCAAAATGAGTAGTGTTGCTGTTCAGGCAAGGGATAGCATCAGGGACTATGTGCTATACTGTCTGTGCATAATGTGATCTTGTTTACTTGCCCCATATCACATGTTCTCATTTCCTCTCACCAGAGATAAGCCAATAATATTATTTGTCTAAAAAAGTCCACTATTGCTTCCTGTGAAATTCAACAGGGACAACTTTTAGGCACTATGTGGATAAGAGTGGCCATTTAGCATACTAAATGAAATAACCTTTAATGTTTGACTTTGTTTCCTCTGCCCCCTCTGTTGCAGGTTGCCCTTTGACCTGTCCCGTGTAGCTACAGTGATGGTCTGCATTCCCTGCATCGTCATTCCAGTCCTCTTGTGGGTGTACAAGAGGTTCCTTGAACCAATCATCTACCCCTTCATTGGTCCAATCATAAGCCGATTCTGGCCAACAAGGAAAGCTGTCCAGGAGAGTGGCATAGGAACTGGTGATGTGAAAGCCAGTGAAAAGAGCAATGGTTGTCCAGTGATGAGCAATGGAGCATGCAAGGTAATACACCTGTTATTGGATTGTGGACTGTGCCATCACTTGTAGCAGTCTCCGGTGAACAAGCCCCAGACTGGCTACACATGCTGAGGAAGTCATGACACACATTGTAATATGCATGACACCAATACATATACATGCATAGTGTCCATAGGCAGATGGGTTGCATCCCACAACGTTAACAGTGTTCTAGAATACAATACATTCTGAAAGTATTTACACCCCTTTGAATGATGTTACGTTACAGCCTGATTCTAAAATGGATTAAATTGTGTTGTTTTTTTCCCCCTCATCAATCTTCACACTGCCCCATAATGACAAAGCAAATGACATTTTTCCAAATTGATAAACAATATCTTTATAGTACTCTTTATTTTTTACTATTTTTTAAATTGTAGAATAATAGTGAACAAATCAAATCTATGAAATAACACATATGGAATCATGTAGTAACCAAAAATAAGTGTTAAACAACTCAAAATATATTTAATATTTGAGATTCTTCAAAGTAGCCATCCTTTGTCTTGATGACAGCTTTGCACACTGATATCACATTACATTACATCCAAGTATTCAGACCCTTTACTCAGTACTTTGTTGAAACACCTTTGGCAGCGATTACAGCCTTGCTTCTTCTTGGGTGTGACGCTACAAGCTTGGCAGACCTGTATTTGGGGAGTTTCTCCCATTCTTCTCTGCAGATCCTCTCAAGCTCTGTCAGGTTGGATGGGGAGCGTCTATGCACAGCTATTTTTTGTCTCTCCAGAGATGTTCGATCAGGTTCAAGTCCGGGCTCTGGCTGGGCCACTTGGGGACATTCAGAGACTCGTCTCGAAGCCACCCTTTTATTGTATTGTCTTGGCTGTGTGCTTAGGGTCGTTGTCCTGTTGGAAGGTGAACCTTCGCCCCAGTCTGAGATTCTCCCCCGATTGGTCAGTTTGGCCAGGCAGCCAGCTCTAGGGAGAGTTGGTGGTTCCAAATCTCTTCCATTTAAAAATGATAGAGGCCACTCTGTTCTTGTGGACCTTCAATGCTGCAGACATTTTTTTGGTACCCTTCCCCAGATCTGTACCTCAAAACAATCCTGTCTCGGAGCTTAAAACCTGTTTTCGCCTTTGTTATTATGGGGCATTGCGCGTAGATTAATGAGGGGTAAAAATGACTTATTCCATTTTTAGAATACGGCTGTAACGTAACAAAATGTTAAGTCAAGGTGTCTGAATACTTTCTGAATGTACTGTTGGTCTGGAACTTCCCAGACTAATGCATGCATGTCGCAGACCGTAAATCTTTTGTTTGTTCCTTTAGATAATGTTGACTGACAGCATCCCACTTACTTTAGAGCAAGGGTATTCAATCGGGAGTCCGCAGAAGTACTGCAAGTGGTCTGCAAAAAAATTATATATATAAAAACAAAAATAATATTTTTATTTAAATGTTTTTTGAATATGGCTAAATAAAATACAATTTGAATTACATACCTACAGTAGAAAATAGAATATCCTATTTCTGATGATGTCAATTTTATTTCTCAACTTCTAATGTTGAGCAAATTACACCCACTGGAGAATCTGACATGGGCTTTGAAAAATCACCCACACATAGGCTACCAGTCAATAGGCTACCAGTCAATAGGCTACCAGTCAATAGGCTACCAGTCAATAGGCTACCAGTCAATAGGCTACCAGTCAATAGGCTACCAGTCAATAGGCTACCAGTCAATAGGCTACCAGTCAATAGGCTACCAGTCAATAGGCTACCAGTCAATAGGCTACCAGTCAATAGGCTACCAGTCAACAGGCTACCAGTCAATAGGCGGCAAGTGGCGCTGGCTGCTGGCAAGCTTTTTTGACATGGATATTTTATTTAACCAGCTGAACAGCTGCTCTTAATGAAAATGTGTTTGGAGTTACCTTTCAATCTTATAGGCTGTTAGTTTACACTTCCAATTATAATATGTTGATAACTTCTCCTTGCCATTCAGCTGATGGTAGACAATAAAAAAGAAACCTTTTTTGTTTGCTAACATATGATGGGACCTGCAGGGGTTCCATGGGCAAGAAAAGGTTGAATACCCCTGCTTTAGAGTGAACATGTTTACAGGGCTTCTAGACTGTTGCTACTTCTGTTGTCAATTGTTAACTATTGAAGCCATCTCTCTTTTCAGACTGAAGTCAATGGTGTTGCTGCAAACGGGCCGGCTGCAAATGGTGTTGCTGCAAATGGGCCGGCTTCTCCAGTGTCTGACAAGAAGACTGACTAACATTTCACCAGTTTTTCAACTGTGAAAATATTTGAATACAATATGGAGAACTTAACTTTACCGTTCTTATTTTCTGAAATTGACTAATGTGGGCTCTTTTAATGCTGGCCTGGATTTAACATAGCAACACATATTGTACATTTTCCGTAATGCTCATTTCAGTTATTTTGAGGAATAGAATATATAGAAAATATTTCTGCCTTTTGTTTTATCATGCTTGATTCCCTCATGTATTTATTATAACAGATAAAATACCTACTTCTTTATATTAAGTACATATTTAATTTTCTAATTCCGAAATTAATTATTAGCAATGATTAAAAAGGACATTGAAACACATTCCGACCTTGTGATTTTTAAGCATTTGCTTTCCCCCCCTTTTATGTGCAATGTATAAATAAACCTATGGATTACTATCATTGTTTTTGTTCTCCTAGTGGATCTCATTTAGCCTGGTCTCAACGGTTTGTACTCTTAACCTTTATTTAACCAGGCTGGTCAATAAAGAACTAATTCTTATTTACAATGAAGGTGTGGCAAGAGGCAAAACCCCTCCTTTGGGGACCGGGTCTGAAAAAACAATGTAAGACAAAATGGACAACAGACAGACACTGGAAACAGCACAAATACAACAGCAAACAGTGTGGGAAGTAAAACAGCATTCTTCCTTAAATAAGACAACGCAAAGTAGTGACATCGGGTGACAAATAGAAACTACAACATCTTAACGACCTGTTCATCTATTTGTACTTTGGGTCACCAGGTCCTGGAGTTTTAGGTTGGCTTGGAGGGAATTCCAAGACCAGGGATCTGAGTAATGACAATATCTTTATCCGTGCTCACTTCTAATATTCGGGACTGTTGGCAAGATCTGAGCTTGTATGTGTGTTTATTTTGAGCTGGAATTATATATAAAAAGGCAGATTTATTAAAAAGGCCTATATATATATTCTGACCTGGCCAAGATAAACCGTGGGGCAAAATCAGCCACCAATTGTGCAAGTTCTCCCACTTAAAAAGACGAGAGGCCTGTAATTTTCATCATAGGTACACTTCAACTATGACAGACAATGAGAAAAAAAATCCAGAAAATCACATTGTAGGGTTTTTAATGAATTTATTTGCAAATTATGGTGGAAAATAAGTATTTGGTCAATAACAAAAGTTTATAATATCTCAATACTTTGTTATATACCCTTTGGCAATGACAGAGGTCAAGTCTTCACAAGGTTTTCACACACTGTTGCTGGTATTTTTGCCCATTCCTCCATGCAGATCTCCTCTAGAGCAGTGATGTTTTGGGGCTGTTGCTGGGCAACACGGACTTTCAACTGCGACCTGGCCAAGATGAAGCAAAGCAGTGGGACAAAATCAAACAACACAGAGTTACATATAAACGTAGTCAATAACACATTAGAAAAAAAAACTATTCCCAGTAATGTGAAATCCATAGATTAGAGCCTAATGAATTGATTTAAGTTGACTGATTGTTAATATGAACTGTAACTCGTAAACAGTTTATTGTTGCATTTTATATTTTTGTTCAGTATAGTATCACCATAGTACAACACAGAGGGAAAAGTTCAATGAATAAACTATTTTCTGGTGGCAAACAAAAACATAATAATAAAACCCAATATTTAGTTTGTGTTTCCTTGCAAGGTCCTCTACATGGGTGGTGAAGCTTAACTTCTCATCCACCCAATCTCCCAGATATCTGTCTTGCTCTATAGAATGTTCTTCCAAGCTTGTAATTACAAAATTCTATGCATTATGTGAACGAGTGCTCGGGAGTGTCAACTCATTTTTATGTATTTATTTATTTTACTAGGCAAGTCAGTTAAGAACAAATTCTTATTTTCAATGACAGCCTAGGAACAGTGGGTTAACTGCCTTTTCAGGGGCAGAACGGCAGATTTGTACCTTGTCACTTGTCACCTCGGGGATTTGAACCTTCCAGTTACTAGTCCAACGCTCTAACCACTAGGCTACCCTGCCACCCTGAAGGGGGCTCGTTTATCTTTAACCCTATCAAATAATCCACCTATCAAGAAAATGTAAATTAAAATAGTTTTTCTCAGTTACCACACCTGTGAATCAACCAGAAGTGGTTTAGGGAACTGTTCATCTTTTTTTCCACACTAAAAGTTTCACTAAAATTTTTAAGGATTATTCACATTATCAACTATAGATTTGAAGTAGTGGACTGCTTTCAGTTTTAAGGTTCGTATCCACAACCTGATTCTGATTGTGTTTAAAAGCCATCCAATCATCAGCTGAATCAGACCTTACTTTAGCGCACAAAGCATTCTGTTTCTTTACGAGTTCAGTTAGTTCATCTGAGAACCAGGGGTTGTCTCTGCCCTTCTGTCTTGTTTGAAAGAGCCATGCTTGTTGCACACACCATGAAATGCTTTATGGAAGTAAGAAAAGGCTAATTCAACTGTATTCCAGGCAATAATCCCTCCAAATAACCTGAGTGTAAACTGCTTCCAGTTTCTTTTCACGGTGATATGTGGAGGTAGGTTAGGAATTTTACCATCCCTCACACAGGCAGCAGCACAGTGGTGACTTATACTGTGTCATTAGCAACAAATAAAACACCAGAAGAATTAAAACAATGTGGAGTGTTGTTTAAAAACAATTTTAGAGGACACTTTGCATTGAACTGTGTTACATTGTTAAGTCTAACCAGCTCCATTGCTGTCATTATCAAGCCAGACATGACAATTCCATAACGAGTTGCCAAGACAGCAGAAACAGACCAGCACCCAGGCTTGATCACATTGCAGCCTATAATAATTTGCTCATCTGTTATTTATCATATATGATGGGGATAAAGTAACCCCATCAGACAACACTATCATAACCATAATAGGATAAAATATCAAGTCCTTCACAGACACACTAGGCTTGGAGTAAAAAGCACGCTCAGTGAAGAATCTCCATTCAAATCGTTTTTTAGTCCAGCACTTAATCTGTGACCGGAAACTGTCCCACAGAGTTTTTGCTGCATCAATTGAGTCGCTTGACCTCTAGCTACTAGGGCCAGCGACGGAGAAATATCTGTGACCCCTACGCTAGTTACAGTGACTAAGGTTATATTCCTTAGCCACTGCAATTTTAAAACGTTGGAGAAAAAAATGGTTTGAAGAAGATTCATGCCTTGCTAAGGAACTGCCCCCCCCATCAGAGTTTAGGGCGGAACATTCCAGAGTGAACGTTTCAGATAGAAAAATGTCTAGAATCGTCTAGGCTTTGACACTTTACTGTGTAGATTCCGTTCTACGCATTTCTATCTTCAACGTATTGACGTTACCCTTCCGCTCAACTGTCAGAGTGACGTTCACTTCACGCAAGTCTGTGGCGACGTGGAAATATGGTGGAAGGGGACTAGAGTAAAGTCGGAGTTTTTCTCGAATTCTTCATTTAGTAAACATTTGTTTATCATTGACCTTTACAGCTATAGCAACTGTTCAACCTAAGCAGAAGACTGTCAAGACCCTGGGAGAAGAACGCGAGATAGGTGCCACGAGAGCTGTGAGCTGATGCTATGTGGCTAGATAGCTTGCATAACTTAGTTGTTAGCTCACTACCCAGACATAGCTAACTAGTTCATCTATGAATTAGCTAGCTAGCGTGTTATTGTAATCTCATGTCAGCTATAAATTCAGTTTCACAACCTTGTATGAAGCGTGTCTCTAACCGCTGCATTTAGACCGTTTGATGAGCTAACGTTAGCGAGCTGCAGCTAGGGGGTGTGTAACGTTACTAACGTAAAGTAACTAACAGTAGCGTTAGTTAGCTAGCTTGCTATCTATTAAGCAAGTCCATTAACCCCTTTCTGTATTAACTAATGACGTTACTTGTCTGGTCAATATTTATTTTTTACTGGAAATGTATCCCTACTGTAACTGTCAGACACCGATGTGCAAGTAGTGTGAAACGCAGTTTTGCGGCTGCTGCTTGTAGCAAGCTGGCTAACTAGTTAGGTTGCTATAGACTAGCTAGCAAGTCCATGGACACCTTTCTGTATTAGCTAGCTAATACTTTAATGTCTGGTCGATATTTATGATTATTTTGTAAACTTAAAATGTACAGATAACTCTGTCACAGATGTGGCACTATTGCTGAAGTCCATGACATGGGTGTGATCAAATGAATGTGTGTACTAAAGGTGTGTAAGCAAACCGTAAGTCGATGGGCCAAACTCATCCTGTATTGCACCAGGTATGTTGAACAATGAACATGCCACGTAATGCATCACTAAGCACCAGGCAGTCAATGTTTGTCACCTTACATGCATTGTGTGACAAAGTCAGCACGTACACTTAAATTAATTCAGCCTGTCACGTTTGGAAGGAAGCCTGATGTCATGACACCTTGCTCCCAGTGGTTCAGTATAAACAGATCCCTAACAGCGAACCTGTTTGGGACAAGAGAATATTCATCAACAGCAGGCGACAGCTGAGTCAGTATGGTCACATTCTGCCAAATGGGTCATATTTCCAAAATCAAGACAAGCTCACAAAAAACTTCCAAACAGGGCAGAAATCCTCAATACATATTCTGTGAAGGATATGAGGATGCAACCAGACAGATAGATGTGCGTCATGAGCCAGATTTGGGACCGAATGTAATTAGGTCATTAGTCAGTTAAATAAGAAAAAATAAAAATGTCTCAGATGCCATGCATGTTGCTGACTACTGGTGGTGTGAGTAGAGTTGGCTAAGTTTCATAGCTTTGCAATGCATAATTTAATGTAGCAAGTGGATCATTGCTGACTCCACAGCCAATGTCAAATGTAAACCGCTCTCACCAGGGAACAGGGAGATTCTTCTAGATCAGAAGTAGGCCTAAGTCTCAGGTAGAGGAGAGGATTGCTAAACATCATAGGTACCCAGTAATTTAGAATTAGGAGTCAGGATTTTGTCATATTTCCTGTTTCATGAACCAAACCTATTTTATTCTATCAGATTCAGATAAGTAGACCTAATGTGTGTAGCGGATGAGCGAGTAGCCTAATCTCTTCTTGGTTCTCTTCCCCAGTACAGTGCCCAGTGTGGTAGTGGGAGATGAGGCAGTGAGAAAGAGAGCCTCTCCTCAGAACCCGTGTACCCAGGAGATGGGAGCCAACACCAGCCAGGTCAGTGACCTGTGTGAGAACCAGAGCCTCAGGACCCTGATCGGAACAGAGTCCATCTCAGAGAATGATCCCTTCTGGAACCAGCTCATCTCTTTCACCTTCATCAGTCCCACTAGCAGGTAATAACATGATCATCTGAATGGTTAAAGTAGCAGTACTAAACTCAGCCCAAAAATATACGTCCTCTCACTGCATTTATTTTCAGCAAACTTAACATGTGTAAATATTTGTATGAACATAAAATTCAACAACTGAGACATAAACTGAACAAGTTCCACAGACATGTGACTAACAGAAATGGAATAATGTGTCCCTGAACAAAGGTGGGGTCAAAATCAAAAGTAATAGTCAGTATCTGTTGTGGCCACCAGCTGCATTAAGTACTGCAGTGCATGTCCTCCTCATGGACTGCAACAGATTTGCCAGTTCTTACTGTGAGATGTTACCCCACTCTTCCATCAAGGCACCTGCAAGTTCCCGGACATTTCTGGGTGGAATGGCCCTAGCCCTCACCCTCCGATCCAACAGGTCCCAGACGTGCTCAATGGAATTGAGATCCGGGCTCTTCACTGGCCATGGCAGAACACTGACATTCTTATCTTGCAGGAAATCACGCACAGAACGATTAGTGTGGATGGTGGCATTGTCATGCTGGAGGGTCATTTCAGGATGAGCCTGCAGGAAGGTTACAACATGAGGGAGGAGGATGTCTTCCCTGTAACGTACAGCGTTAATATTGCCTGCAATGACAACGAGCTCAGTCCGATGATGATGTGACACACCGCCCGAGACCATTACGGACCCTCCACCTCCAAATTGATCCTGCTCCAGAGTACAGGCCTCGGTGTAACGCTCATTCCTTCTACGATAAACGTGAATCCAACCATCACCCCTGGTGAGACTAAACCGCTACTCATCAGTGAAGAGCATTTTTTCCCAGTCCTGTCTGTTCCAGCGACGGTGGGTTTGTGCCCATAGGCGACGACATTACTGGTGAACCTGTCCCGCAGGTGTGATGATCGGCTGTACCGATCCTGTGCAGGTGTTGTCACACGTGGTCTGCCACGGCGAGGACGATCAGCTGTCCATTCTGTCTCCCTGTAGCGCTGTCTTAGGCGTCTCACAGTACGGATATTGCAATTTATTGCCCTGGCCACATCTGCAGTCCTCATGCCTCCTTGCAGCATGCCTCAGGCATGTTCACGCAGATGAGCAGGGACCCTGGGCATCTTTCTTTTGGTGTTTTTCAGAGTCGGTAGAAATGCCTCTTTTAGTGTCCTAAGCTTTCATAATTGTGACGTTAATTGCCTACCGTCTGTAAACTGTTAGTGTCTTAACGACTGTTCCACAGGTGCATGTTCATTAATTGTTTATGGTCATTGAACAAACATGGGAAACAGTGTTTAAACCCTTTACAATAAAGATCTATGAAGTTAATTCCTAAAAATCCAAATATCTTTGAAAGACAGAGTCCTGAAAATGGGATGTTTATTTTTTTGCTGAGTTTAGCATGGTCCCAGATTAGTTTGTGCTGTACAACCAACTCCTATGGTCATTGATATGCCACAGACTACCCTGTTCATCCCCTCTATCAGGAAAGAACATGTTAAAGTAGCAGGCAACTAGTTGGTTGTGCTCAGGGGTGAAAGTAGATTTTATTTAGTACCAGTACACGACACCCAAGGACGCGCATATGTTTTTCATAGCCTAGATGTAATCATAGAATTCCATGTAGAACTCCTAATCATTTCATTTGACCTCTGTGGGTCTAGTAAAGATTTGTCATATCACTTTCAACATGTACACTGAACCAAAAAATATTAACGCACTTAGTGTTGGTCCCATGTTTCATGAGCTGAAATAAAAGATCCCAGAAATGTTCCGTATGCTCAGTAAGCTTATTTCTCTTAACAAACTTTTCTTAACAAATTTGGTTTACATCCCTGATGGTGAACGTTTCTCTGCAAAAGATCATCCATCAACCTAACACGTGTGGCATATTTGCCAAGTGTGTCATATAAGCAGCATGATCATTACGCAGGTGCACCTTGTGCTGGGGACAATGCAATTGGCATACTGACTGTAGGAATGTCCACTAGAGCTGTTGCCAGAGAATTTAATATTAATTTCTCTACCATAAGCCACCTCCAACGTTGTTTTAGAGAATTTAGCAGTACGTCCAACCGGCCTCACAACCACAGACCACGTGTATGGCATCGTGTGGGCGAGCAATTTCCTGATGTCAACGTTTGTGAACAGAGTGCCCCATGGTGGGGTTATGGTATGGCCATTCATCCGCCACCATCACCTCATGTTTCAGCATGATAAAGCACGTCCCCATGTTGCAAGGATCTGGACACAATTCCTGGAAGCTGAAAATGTCCCTGTTCTTCCATGGCCTGCGTACTCACCAGACATGTCACCCCTTTGATCACATTTGGGATGCTCTGGATTGACGAGTACGACAGTATGTTCCAGTTCCCGCCAAAATCGAGAAATTTCGCACAGCCATTGAAGAGGAGTGGGACAACATTCCACAGTCCACAATCAACAGCCTGATCAACTGTATGGGAAGGAGATGCATTGTGCAGTATGAGGCAAATGGTGGTCACACCAGATACTCACTGGTTTTCTGATACCTTTTCAGAGTATTCAGATCTCTTCACTTTTTCCACATTTTGTTTGGTTACAGCCTTATTCTAAAATGGATTAAATTCAAATGTTTCCTCATCGATCTCCACACAATACCACATAATGACAAAGCGAAAACAGAAATACCTTATTTATATAAGTATTCACACACTTTGCTGTTTCCATTTTTACATCCTTGTTGTTTCTGAAACTTGATTGGAATCCACCAGTGGTAAATTCAATTGATTATACATGATTTGGAAAGGCACTCACCTGTCTATATAAGGACTTGTCCGTAGAGCTCCGAGACAGGATTGTGTCAAGGCACACATTTCTGCAGCATTGAAGGTCCCCAAAACAGTGGCCTCGATCATTCTTAAATGCAACAACTTTAGAACCACCAAGATTCTTCCTAGAGCTGGCCGCCCGGCCAAACTGAGCAATCGTAGGAGAAGAGCCTTGGTCATGGAGGTAAGCAAGAACCCAATCGTCACTCTGACACAGCTCCAGAGTTCCTCTGTGGAGATGGTTGTCCTTCTGGAAGGTTCTCCCATCTCTGGAGTTTTATGGTGGAGTGGCCAGACGGAAGCCACTCCTCAGTAAAAGGCATATGACAGCCTACTTGGAGTTCGCCAAAAGGCACCTAAAGACTCTCAGACCATGAGAAACAAGATTTTCTGGTCTGATGAAACCCAAGATTGAACTCTTTGGCCTGAATGCAAAGCGTCACATCTGGAGGAAACCAGGCACCGCTCATCACCTAGGCCAATACCATCCATACGGTGAATCATGGTGGTGGCAGCATGTTTTTCAGCGGCAGGCACTGAGACTAGTCAAGATCGAAGGAAAGACGAACGGAAAGACGAAGGGAAGACCTGCCCTAGAGCACCTTCCAACAGGACAACAACCCAAAGCACACAGCCAAGACAACACAGAAGTGCTATAATGCCAACTCCTTATCACTCAATGAAACAATGACACTAACAGTCTAGACAACCACAACAATTACTATTCAATTGGTTTAAACAAATAGGCTAAAGGAATCCATGCGACGGGTACTAGGTTACTTTAGTAGCCCAGTCCCAGATCTGTTTGCTTTATAGCCAACTCCTTGCAGCAATGACCATGGAGGTTGGCAAGACGGCACAAGCACATCTAGGACCAGGTTAATCAAATAGGCCAGGTTAGATGATGTATTCTCTTAATCCTATTTGTTTAATCACATTGAAAGTGAATTTTTGAAATACAGGTGGTGTTGTCACACAGAATTACACGTTTCTCCTGAAACAGGACATGTGTTTTAGTAGATCAAACAAAAGGTTTGTAATGTTTACCATGGCTTCACTGCACCCTAACCTCTTTCTCAGTTCCATTGTTAACTGTCTAACACACACATACACACTGTGCTTTTGAACTCTGGTTCGAACACATTTTTTCCCTCTGTTACCTTGACGATAAGTTATTCCTGGCCCGTCAACATCAGCTAAGGTGCAGCAACAGAGGGTAGGTTTTAGTTAACTTCTTCCAAGTCAAACAACTTTTATGTTACTATTTGCAGACCTCAGCTGACTTGCTGTAATGATCTAACTGACTTTATGATCTGGTGTGACGGGTAGTATAGTTGACCTTAAAGACACAACCCAGATATTTTAGAACTTTTCCTGTTGAAAAACAATATCCCACATATAAATAGTCTAATGTACACACTTTTTGTTGTTGTACTTTTATTTGTTTTCTCCCCAATTTCGCAGTGGTGGAAAAAGTACCCGATTTGTCATACTTGAGTAAAAGTAAAGACAATATCTCAAGGGAAAGTCACCCAGTAAAATCCAGCTTGAGAAAGTCTAATTATTTGGTTTTTAATATACTAAGTATCAAAAGTAAATGTAATTGCTAAAATATACTTAATTGTCAAAAGTAAAAGTATAAATACTTTCAAATTCCTTGTGACGCAAACCAGACAGCACCATTTTCTTTTTTGTGGTTGTAAATTTACAGATAGCCAGGGGTACGCACCAACACTCAGACATAATTTTCAAATGCAGCATGTGTTTAGTGAGCACCAGATCAGATGCAGTAGGGATGACCAGGGGTGTTCTCTTGATAAGTGCGGTGTTTCTGTCCTGCTAAGCATTTAAAATGTAACAAGTACTTTTGGGTTTCAGGGAAAATGTATGGAGTAAAAAGAGCATCACATTCTTTAGGAATGTGAAAGTAAAAGTTGTCAAATATAAATAGTAAAGTACAGAGAGCCCAAAAAACTACTTAAGTAGTGCTTTCAAGTATTTTTTACTTTTTCACCACTGCAATTTCGTGATATCTAATTGGTAGTTAGTCTTGCCCCATCGCTGCAACTCCCCTATGGACGCGGGAGAGTCGAAAGCCATGCGTCTCCCTGAAACACGACGCTGCCAAGACGCACTGCTTCTTGACACACTGCTCGCTTAACCCGGAAGCCAGCCAACACCAATGTGTTGGAGGAAGCACCGTCTAGCTGGTGACCGTTAGCTTTCAGGAGCCCGGCCCGCCACAAGGAATCGCTAGAGCGAGATGGGACAAGGAAATCTCCGCCGCCCAAACCCTCCCCTAACCCGTACGACGCTGGGCCAATTGTGTGCCGCCTCATGGGTCTCCTGGTCACGGCGGCTGTGACACCGCCTGGGATCGAACTCTGGTCTGTAGTGACACCTCAAGCACTGCAAAGCATTGCCTTAGACTGCTGAGCCACTCGGGAGGCCTGTAATGTACTCACTTATCGGTTGAAAAATATTTTGTATTAGAAATATCTAATACTCTAATTATATTTCCATGAATGAGTGTTGTGACTATACACACTGCTTGACAGTAGAGGGCACAATGGACTATCAGTGACGGTAAAATGGATGAACTTGAGTTTGTTAGCTGACACTGATTTAGTCAGTTCACAAGTGGAAGGATTGCAGTTTAATTGTCCCTGGTAAAGGAAGATATATCTTGAGATACAGTGCTTGCTAATATCAGATCAAGAGCTGCTGTGGCTGCTGTAATGGAGTTGATCTTGCTTCTACATCTGCATTGCTTACGCTTTGGGGTTTTAGGCTGGGTTCTGTATAGGCACTTTGTGACATCTGCTGATGTAAAAAGGGTTAAATGTCTTTACTCTCTTCTGTTTCTGTGTCTTGCTCTCTTCTTTCTCCCCCCCCACAGTGGGGACTCCAAGCTGTTGGAAGAGGCTGTCATTCCCCTCGCCAAGATCCTGAGTAGGTCTCATGTTTGTGTATTAAGCTTGTCTGTTAACCTTTTCTACTTATTTGGGCTTTGTTGATTGGGTCAGCGGCCATCGTTTACACCAAAACAAACTACAAACTTCATTGAGTGCTACATTTAATCTTCTGATATTTACAGACTTTTATTTGACAGATTTACCTGTAGTAAACCTGTAGAAATCATGTTATCATCAGTAATTATATTATCTTTGTTTCATAAACAAGACGGTATAGATTATTGATGTGCTGTGTCAATCACCAAGCAGTCTTTTTAAATACTATGTACTTCCTCTCTCCTGTCCCTCTCTCTACAGTTGAGAACAATCCCAGAACAGGGAATTTTGGAGCCCTGGTGAGAATATTCCTGGGAAGAACCAAAGAGCTGAAAATATCCACAGAATGCCAAGAGTAAGTATCATGTGAAAACGAATTGTAAAGGGGACAGAATCATCAAAATGAATAGTTTAAGTCATAAATATGTTAAACTCTCAATGTTGAAGTCAATGACTGGGTTGATGTGGTGATGCTGCAACCATTGACATTTCTCATTGGAATCTAGAGGTAGGCCTATAGTTGTGGGACAGTGACATGGGTAGTTAAATAATAAATACGTCCTGTGCTGTACCCTATGGAGTGATGATGAAGAACCCCAGTTTGGGGAACCCTGTGCTAGCAGAGGAGTCGGATAGATAGTACCAGTCAAGAGTTTGGACACACCTACTCAGTCAAGGGTTGTTCTTTATTTTTACTATTTTCTAGATTTATATAATAATGAAGATATCAAAACTATGAAATAACACATATGGAATCATGTAGTAACCAAAAAAGTGTTAAACAAATCAAAATATATTTTATATTTGAGATTCTTCAAAGTAGCCACCCTTTGCCTTGATGACGGCGTTGTATACTCTTTGGCTTTTTCTCAACCAGCTTCATGAGGTAGTCATTTCAATTAACAGGTGTGCCTTGTTAAAAGTTAAATTGTAGTATTTCTTTAAAAAACCTCTTTGGGATAAGGGGCAGCATTTTCACTTTTGGATAAATAGCGTGCCCAATTTCAACAACCTCTACTCATGCCAAGAATATAAGATATGCATATTATTAGTAGATTTGGATAGAAAACACTCTGACGTTTCTAAAACAGTTTGAATCATGTCTGTGAGTATAACAGAACTTATGTAGCAGGCAAAACTCCGAGGACTAACCATTCAGAATGTTTTTTGAGGTCACTGTCTATTCAATACATTTTCATTGGGGAACTGGATTTCTAAGGCACTTGTTTGAAGTTCCTACCGCTTCCTCTGGATGTCACCAGTCTTTGGAAAATGGTTGAGGTTATTCCTTTGTGAAATTAAGAAGTATGGCCATCTTGAAACAGTAACACTGTTGAGAGTTGGGCAAGACTAGAAAAGTAGCGTCAGTTTCTTGTCCTGTATTGAAAACAGATAGACCCTTCTTGAATTTCGTCGATTATTTACGCTTAAGAATACCTAAAGTTGTATTACAAAAGTAGTTAGAAATGTTTTGGCAAAGTTTTACAGGTAACTTTTGAGATATTTTGTAGTGAAGTTGGGCAAATTGGAAGCTGTTTTTTTTTCTGGATCAAACGCGCCAAATAAATGGACATTTTGGATATATATGGACAGAATTAATTGAACAAAAGGACCATTTGTGATGTTTATGGGACATATTGGGGTGCCAACAAAAGAAGCTCATCAAAGGTAAGGCATGATTTATATTTTATTTCTGCGTTTTGTGTAGCGCCTGCAGGGTTGAAATATTATTTCTCTCTTTGTTGTGCTATCATCAGATGCTTTCGCCGAAAAGCCTTTTTGAAATCTGACATGTTGGCTGTATTCACAACGAGTGTAGCTTTAATTTGGTATCTTACATGTGTGATTTAATGAAAGTTTGAATTTTATAGTATTTTATTTGAATCTGGCGCTCTGCATTTTCCCTGGCAATTGGCCAAGTGGGACATTAGGATCCCGCCTATCCCAGAGAGGTTAATGCGTTTGAGTTGTGTTGTGACAAGGTAGGGTTGGTATACAGAAGATAATATGGACTTGGTCTTTTACCAAGTAGAGCTATGTCAAGAACAGCTCAAATGAGCAAAGAGAAACTACATTACTTTAACACATGAAGGTCAGTCAATGCAGAAAATGTCAAGAACTTTGAAAGAAGTTGTAAAAACCATCAAGCTCTATAATGAGAATGAAACTGTCTCATGAGGATCGCCAAAGGAATGAAAGACCCAGAGTCACCTCTGATGCAGAGGATAAGTTCATTAAAGTTACCAGCCTCAGAAATTGCAGCCCAAATAAATGCTTCAGAGTTCAAGTAACGGACACATCTCAGCATTAACTATTCAATTGAGACTGTGTGAATCAGGCCCTTCATGGTACTTCCGGCGCCGACAGAGATGGCCGCCTTGCTTCGTGTTCCTAGGAAACTATGCAGTATTTAGTTTTTTTTACGTGTTATTTCTTACATTGGTACCCCATGTAATCTTAGGTTTCATTACATACAGTCGGGAGGAACTACTGAATATAAGAGCAACGTCAACTCACCATCATTACGACCAGGAATATGACTTTCCCGAAGCGGATCCTGTGTTCTGCCTTCCACCCAGGACAATGGATCGGATCCCAGCTGGCGACCCAAAACAACGACGCCGTAAAAGAGGCAAACGAAGCGGTCTTCTGGTCAGGTTCCGGATACGGGCACTTCGCGCACCACTCCCTAGCATACTACTCGCCAATGTCCAGTCTCTAGACAACAAGGTTGATGAAATCCGAACAAGGGCAGCATTCCAGAGAGACATCACAGACTGTAACGTTCTTTGCTTCACGGAAACATGGCTCACTCGAGACGCTAACGGAGCCGGTTCAGCTAGATGGTTTCTTCACGCATCGCGCTGACAGAAACGACTATCTTTCAGGTAAGAAGAACGGCGGGGGTGTATGCCTTATGATTAACGAAACGTGGTGTGATCATAACATCATACAGGAACTCAAGTCCTTCTGTTCACCTGACTTAGAATTCCTCACAATCAAATGTCGACCGCATTATCTACAAAGGGAATTCTCTTCGATTATAATCACCATATATATTCCATATATATATATTCCCCCCCCAAGCAGACACATCGATGGTCCTGAACGAACTTTATTTGACTCTTTGCAAACTGGAAACGACATATCCGGAGGCTGCATTCATTGTAGCTGGGGATTTTAACAAGGCTAATCTGAAAACAAGACTCCCTAAATTGTATCAGCATATCGATTGCGCAGCCAGGGCTGGTAAAACCCTGGATCATTGTTATTCTAACTTATGCGACGCATATAAGGCCCTGCCCCGCTCTCCTTTCGGAAAAGCTGACCACGACTCCATTTTGTTGCTCCCAGCCTACAGACGGAGACTAAAACAGGAAGCTCCCGCGTTCAGGTCTGTTCAACGCTTCTCCAACCAATCTGATTCCACGCTTCAAGACCGCTTCGATCACGCGGACTAGGATATGTTACGCATTGTGTCCAACAACAACATTGACTAATACGCTGATTCGGTGAGCGAGTTCATTAGAAAGTGCATTGACGATGTCGTACCCATAGCAACGATTAAAACATTCCCAAACTAGAAACCGTGGATTGATGGCAGCATTCGCGTGAAACTGAAAGTGCGAACCACTGCTTTTAACCAGGGCAAGGTGGCCGGAAACATGACCGAATACAAACAGTGTAGCTATTCCCTCCAAGGCAATCAAACAAGCTAAGCGTCAGTATAGAGACAAAGTAGCCTAATGATGGCGTGCTTCACCGACAGTGACAGCTCTCTGGAGTTCATATTGAGGGTTAACAGCAACAGATTTCAAATGCAAATGCCACACTTGAAAATCAACTCAAACTTTTTATCTGCTTACTTGTAAATGAACTAATGAGGGAATAACACACACCTGGCCATGGAACAGCTGAGCAGCCAATTGTCCAATTACTTTTGGTCCCTTTAAAAGGGGGGAACCACGTATAAAAAGTGCTGTAATTTCTACACCGTTCACCCGATTTGGATGTAAATGCCCTTAAATAAAAGCTGAAAGTCTGCACAGCTCATTCATATTTACTTTCAAATCCAATATGCTGTGGTAGACAGCTAAAATAGTAATTACTTGGTCAATGTCCAAATATTTATGGACCTGATTTTATGTGGGAACTCCTTCAAGACTGTTGGAAAAGCATTCCCGGTGAAACTGGTTGAGAGAATGCCAAGACTGTGCAAAGCTTTCATCAAGGCAAAGGGTGGCTACTTTGAAGAATCTAAAATCTAAAATATATTTTGATTTAACTTTTTTGGTTAGTACATGATTCCATATGTGTTATTTAATTGTTTTGATGTCTTCACTATTATTCTACAATGTAGAAAATAGTAAAAATAAAGCAAAACCCTTGAATGAGTAGGTGTGTCAACTTTTCACTGGTACTATTAAAAAAATCGATTTCCCAAGACAGACCAGCCTCTAGCAAGACAAGAGAGCCACCAGGCCTCTCAGTAATTAGTGGAGTCAGGGCGGCTCAAAGTTTGCCAGCTAGATCTGACAAAGATGTGTGCGGTGGAAAGGTCTGTGAACCTACCCTGCTTCCCATGAAACACCGGGGTTTACGTTCACATAGAAGCTCACCATAGTTACAGGGGAAGCCATTATGATGGGCATATTCCTTGAATGTGTGTTAATAGGAGTGTTGGTGTGCATGGTTGTAAGTAATAGAGCTACGTTGGTTGAATGTGTGTTAATAGGAGTGTTGGTGTGCATGGTTGTAAGTAATAGAGCTACGTTGGTTGAATGTGTGTTAATAGGTGTGTTGGTGTGCATGGTTGTAAGTAATAGAGCTACGTTGGTTGAATGTGTGTTAATAGGAGTGTTGGTGTGCATGGTTGTAAGTAATAGAGCTACGTTGGTTGAATGTGTGTTAATAGGAGTGTTGGTGTGCATGGTTGTAAGTAATAGAGCTACGTTGGTTGAATGTGTGTTAATAGGTGTGTTGGTGTGCATGGTTGTAAGTAATAGAGCTACGTTGGTTGAATGTGTGTTAATAGGAGTGTTGGTGGTGTGCATGGTTGTAAGTAATAGAGCTACGTTGGTTGAATGTGTGTGTTAATAGGAGTGTTGGTGTGCATGGTTGTAAGTAATAGAGCTACGTTGGTTGAATGTGTGTGTTAATAGGAGTGTTGGTGTGCATGGTTGTAAGTAATAGAGCATCGTTGGTTGAATGTGTGTTAATAGGAGTGTTGGTGTGCATGGTTGTAAGTAATAGAGCTACGTTGGTTGAATGTGTGTTAATAGGAGTGTTGGTGTGCATGGTTGTAAGTAATAGAGCTATGTTGGTTGAATGTGTGTTAATAGGAGTGTTGGTGTGCATGGTTGTAAGTAATAGAGCTACGTTGGTTGAATGTGTGTTAATAGGAGTGTTGGTGTGCATGGTTGTAAGTAATAGAGCTACGTTGGTTGAATGTGTGTTAATAGGAGTGTTGGTGTGCATGGTTGTAAGTAATAGAGCTACGTTGGTTGAATGTGTGTTAATAGGTGTGTTGGTGTGCATGGTTGTAAGTAATAGAGCTACGTTGGTTGAATGTGTGTTAATAGGTGTGTTGGTGTGCATGGTTGTAAGTAATAGAGCTACGTTGGTTGAATGTGTGTTAATAGGAGTGTTGGTGTGCATGGTTGTAAGTAATAGAGCTACGTTGGTTGAATGTGTGTTAATAGGAGTGTTGGTGTGCATGGTTGTAAGTAATAGAGCTACGTTGGTTGAATGTGTGTTAATAGGTGTGTTGGTGTGCATGGTTGTAAGTAATAGAGCTACGTTGGTTGAATGTGTGTTAATAGGAGTGTTGGTGGTGTGCATGGTTGTAAGTAATAGAGCTACGTTGGTTGAATGTGTGTTAATAGGAGTGGTGGTGTGCATGGTTGTAAGTAATAGAGCTACGTTGGTTGAATGTGTGCGTTTATGAACTCATCATTGCCCATATCATAGTTACAAGCAATGCTATTACTTTATTCATGTTTTGGCTTTAATGTGAGTGTTGTTTGAGTGTGTGTTTATGTTAGTGTTGATTGGTGTGTGTGTGTTTATGTTAGTGTTGGTGTGCGTTCATGAACTGGGGGTCCATATGTATGATCATACATGAGGTCAGAGGTTCATCCTTCCCGTCTGTGAGCGTAGTCCAGGCTACTGCACGTCTCTAGCGGATGTGTCACGAGTCACAACAACCGTTGTTACCCAGCAGGACCCAGTGTCTGTGGTTGTGAATGAGACTGCTCTTGACTGTGGTAGTCAAGGCTGCTGTGTGTCGTATCTCTAGTGAGCGGTTGACACACACACACACACACACACACACACACACACACACACACACACACACACACACACACACACACACACACTGCTGCTGTCACCGGACCTGCTGTAGACCTGCAGGATCCAGTTAGTCTCGGACAAGCGGACGGGTCACAGGATATAAGGATGAAAGTATCTCGTTGCCACAGGGTCCCTCTGCTGTTGCCCTGACAACATCTCTTTGCCACCTGTTATTATGACAGGGTTGTTTACTACCCCATTCAGTGACTTCAGTTCCCCTCAACCCTACCCCTCCAACCAAATCACTTTACTTTATGGTCAACATTGACCATATTGGAGAGTGAAATATATATATATTTTTTTGTGAGCCTGTTTTCATGGCTATTCCTTCCTGGTCTTGTCTTTATGCATAGTAGGCTAAATCAAATGTCATTGGTCACATACAACATATTTAGCAGATGTCATTGGTCACATACAACATATTTAGCAGATGTCATTGGTCACATACAACATATTTAGCAGATGTCATTGGTCACATACAACATATTTAGCAGATGTCATTGGTCACATACAACATATTTAGCAGATGTCATTGGTCACATACAACATGTTTTGCAGATGTCATTGGTCACATACAACATGTTTAGCAGATGTCATTGGTCACATACAACATGTTTAGCAGATGTCATTGGTCACATACAACATATTTAGCAGATGTCATTGGTCACATACAACATATTTAGCAGATGTCATTGGTCACATACAACATATTTAGCAGATGTCATTGGTCACATACAACATATTTAGCAGATGTCATTGGTCACATACAACATATTTAGCAGATGTCATTGGTCACATACAACATGTTTTGCAGATGTCATTGGTCACATACAACATGTTTAGCAGATGTCATTGGTCACATACAACATGTTTAGCAGATGTCATTGGTCACATACAACATGTTTAGCAGATGTCATTGGTCACATACATGTTTAGCAATGTCATTGGTCACATACAACATATTTAGCAGATGTCATTGGTCACATACAACATATTTAGCAGACATTGCGTGTGTAGCAGGATGCTTGTGTTCCTAGCTCCAACAGTGCTAGTCTATGTATGACAGATTTCTCTTGTCTTCATAATGTCTCAAATGACAAAGTAAATGTTGTTCTGTTCTCCTCTCCAGTCAGCTGTTTATCTGGCAGGCCCACAATGCCCTGTTTATGATCCGCTGCCTGCTCAAAGTCTTCATCAGTGAGATGACAGAAGAGGAGCTGCACCAACAGTTCTCCTACCAGGAGAGGGCGCCAGGCTCCTGCGGTGAGAAATCCCTAGCTCCAGACCTGTATCCCTCCATCCCTATCTCCAGACCCGTATCCCTCCATCCCTATCTCCAGACCCGTATCCCTCCATCCCTATCTCCAGACCCGTATCCCTCCATCCCTATCTCCAGACCCGTATCCCTCCATCCCTATCTCCAGACCCGTATCCCTCCATCCCTATCTCCAGACCCGTATCCCTCCATCCCTATCTCCAGACCCGTATCCCTCCATCCTTATCTCCAGACCCGTATCCCTCCATCCCTATCTCCAGACCCGTATCCCTCCATCCCTATCTCCAGACCCGTATCCCTCCATCCCTATCTCCAGACCCGTATCCCTCCATCCCTATCTCCAGACCCGTATCCCTCCATCCCTATCTCCAGACCCGTATCCCTCCATCCCTATCTCCAGACCCGTATCCCTCCATCCCTATCTCCAGACCCGTATCCCTCCATCCCTATCTCCAGACCCGTATCCCTCCATCCCTATCTCCAGACCCGTATCCCTCCATCCCTATCTCCAGACCCGTATCCTCCATCCCTATCTCCAGACCCGTATCCCTCCATCCCTATCTCCAGACCCGTATCCCTCCATCCCTATCTCCAGACCCGTATCCCTCCATCCCTATCTCCAGACCCGTATCCCTCCATCCCTATCTCCAGACCCGTATCCCTCCATCCCTATCTCCAGACCCGTATCCCTCCATCCCTATCTCCAGACCCGTATCCCTCCATCCCTATCTCCAGACCCGTATCCCTGCGCGCCACGCACGCACACATACATGCATACATACATCCATTTCCTATACTGAAGCACAGCCAGGACAGTGTGTCCTTGCAGATGGGAGGGAGGAGAGAGTGGTGGAAATTGGGAGATTTTCTTTACAGTTAAACCAGCGAAGAAGAGATTAAACATCTTTAATTAAATGTTGCTGTAATGTTATGATTCACTCTGAGGCAAATAGTGAATTGCATATAACTCATAGAGAGACTGACAATGTCCTAAACAGTCTGAAGGTACCACACAGTGACTTGCGGTTAGTAGTGATACGTGGGGTTGACTCATAACCTGCAATCCCCATGGTTATATCTGCGGGGCGACCTGGGTTTAGGTCATGAAGGGAGGCTGGGATTTAGGGTCACGAAGGGCGGCTGGGATTTAGGGTCACGAAGGATGGCTGGGATTTAGGGTCACGAAGGACGGCTGGAATGTAGGGTCACGAAGGACGGCTGGGATTTAGGGTCACGAAGGACGGCTGGGATTTAGGGTCACGAAGGACGGCTGGGATTTAGGGTCACGAAGGGCGGCTGGGATTTAGGGTCACGAAGGGCGGCTGGGATTTAGGGTCACGAAGGGCGGCTGGGATTTAGGGTCACGAAGGATGGCTGGGATTTAGGTCACGAAGGACGGCTGGAATGTAGGGTCACGAAGGACGGCTGGGATTTAGGGTCACGAAGGACGGCTGGGATTTAGGGTCACGAAGGGCGGCTGGGATTTAGGGTCACGAAGGGCGGCTGGGATTTAGGGTCACGAAGGGCGGCTGGGATTTAGGGTCACGAAGGGCGGCTGGGATTTAGGGTCACGAAGGGCGGCTGGGATTTAGGGTCACGAAGGGCGGCTGGGATTTAGGGTCACGAAGGGCGGCTGGGATTTAGGGTCACGAAGGGCGGCTGGGATTTAGGGTCACGAAGGGCGGCTGGGATTTAGGGTCACGAAGGGCGGCTGGGATTTAGGGTCACGAAGGGCGGCTGGGATTTAGGGTCACGAAGGGCGGCTGGGATTTAGGGTCACGAAGGGCGGCTGGGATTTAGGGTCACGAAGGGCGGCTGGGTTGAATAATGATAAAATGGTACCTTAAAAAATCCATAAGTGTCATTGTTGTGCCAAATAAAAAGTTAATGTCGATCCACGAAGGAGAAAAGGACGATGTCGGAGTTTACTTCAATAAGAGAAAAGCTGTGAAATGTAGAGTTGAAAATAAAGAGAAGGGAGGACCAGAAAGTAATGTTTGGGAAATATTTGGTGAAGTGGCACAAGAGGATGATAACAGTGTTGTGTGGTGATTGTGAGACGCTATACAAATTCAACAGTCACAAGATCGGACTTTAAATAGGCCAATGACAGGTCAAGGGAACTGTAGCCTGCTGTTCAGATGGGTAAAATGGAAACTGAAATCTGGACACTGACTGTAGGTCTATAACCTCACACATTGCCTGAAGCTTAATTCAACGAGAGTTAATATTTTCTTGCAGTAAAATGATACACCAAATGTAGGCTACATTTTGACTGGGGAACAGGAGTGGAGAAATATGATTTATTTCAGTATCTTGAGAGCATGTGAATGGTCAGTTAGATACCGTCTGTAGAGGTGCTATATTTATCATCATAAACACTGATAGTACTTCAACCACATTAAATATGCATCCAAGCTGAACTGAAATCTAATCAGGAACCTGTTGGCTCGTTTTACACAGCTTTATATTTCCTTACAACCCGTCAAACTGTTATTGTTATAGCATTTTCTCCCTGCCCCCTAATTTAATAACGTCAACTAGATTAAAGCCTTTTCATTCCATGGATTTTATGATATTCTGGTGAACAAGGGTTCATTTAGTCTTCTAGGGCAACATCATGACAGAAGAGAAGCTACATGTATCTAATTATATTCCAATAGCCTACCTAAAATCTCTGAAAATAATCTAGATCAGTCAAAATAAATCCTGCACACCCTGTCTTCAAATAGTTCTGCCGTCTCTGACTGTATCCAACAGCGCATTTTCTATATTAGCGGGTTAGAGTTGGGTGTAGGCCTCAGATTTTCACTCTGGGCGGATGCGTTATTAGTGCACCGTTAGCGGTTATAATTATGGCCATAATAACCGTTATTATGTCCACGTTTGTTTTTTACTGAGTTCTATGAAATGGAAAACATTTGCAGAGGCATACATACAACCTGAGAGTGTAGAGACTGATGATTTCTTAAACACACAATCTGAAGCTGCCACAGTTTATAGCCCCATTTTCCATGATTCATCACTCCATTTCCTCATCTGGTATTGTCTTTAGCAGCTGGGTACTGTAGGTAACCCTTCCATTGTCACACACAGAGAGAGGGGAGAGAGAGGAGTTGAGAAGTGGAAAAATGGCATCACATCCCATCAGTTAATATCTGCACTCTCGAAGGGCTTTCCATTAAGCCCTCATTCCCAGGGTTGGGCTGGACCAGCGAGAGGGGGAAGAGAGAGAGAGAGGAGAGGAGGGGGAAGAGAGAGAGGAGAGGAGGGGGAAGAGAGAGAGAGAGAGGAGAGGGAAGAGAGGGGGGGGAGAGAGAGGAGAGGGAGGGGGAGAGAGAGGAGAGGAGGGGGAGAGAGAGGAGAGGAGGGGGAGAGAGAGGAGAGGAGGAGGAGAGGAGAGGGGAGGGAGAGGAGAGGGGAGGGAGAGGAGAGGAGGGGAAGAGAGAGAGGAGAGGAGGGGGAGAGAGAGGAGAGGAGGGGGAGAGAGAGGAGGAGGGAGGGGGAGAGAGAGGAGAGGGGAGGGGGAGAGAGAGGAGAGGAGGGGGAAGAGAGGAGGGGAAGAGAGAGAGGAGAGGAGGGGGAAGAGAGAGAGGAGAGGAGGGGGAGAGAGAGGAGAGGAGGGGGAAGAGAGAGAGGAGAGGAGGGGGAAGAGAGAGAGGAGAGGAGGGGGAAGAGAGAGAGGAGAGGAGGGGGAAGAGAGAGGGGAGAGGGGGGAAGAGAGAGGGGAGAGGAGGGTGGAGAGGAGAGGAGGGGAAGAGGGAGAGGAGAGGAGGGGGAAGAGAGAGGAGAGGAGGGGGAAGAGAGAGGAGAGGAGGGGGAAGAGGGAGAGGAGAGGAGGGGGAGAGAGAGAGAGAGAGGAGGGGGAAGAGAGAGAGGAGAGGAGGGGGAAGAGAGAGAGGAGAGGAGGGGGAAGAGAGAGAGGAGAGGAGGGGGAGAGAGAGAGGAGAGGAGGGGGAAGAGAGAGAGGAGAGGAGGGGAAGAGAGAGAGAGGGAGAGGGGAAGAGAGAGGGGAGAGAGGGGGAAGAGAGAGGGAGAGGAGGGGGAGAGGAGAGGAGGGGGAAGAGGGAGAGGAGAGGAGGGGGAAGAGAGAGGAGAGGAGGGGGAAGAGAGAGGAGAGGAGGGGGAAGAGAGAGAGGAGAGGAGGGGGAAGAGAGAGAGGAGAGGAGGGGGAAGAGAGAGAGGAGAGGAGGGGAAGAGAGAGAGGAGAGGAGGGGGAAGAGAGAGAGGAGAGGAGGGGGAAGAGAGAGAGGAGAGGAGGGGGAAGAGAGAGAGGAGAGGGGGGGGAGAGAGAGAGGGGAGGAGGGGGAAGAGAGAGGGGAGAGGAGGGGGAAGAGAGAGGGGAGAGGAGGGAGGAGAGGAGGGGGAAGAGGGAGAGGAGAGGAGGGGGAAGAGAGAGGAGAGGAGGGGAAGAGAGAGAGGAGAGGAGGGGGAAGAGAGAGAGGAGAGGAGGGGGAAGAGAGAGAGGAGAGGAGGGGGAAGAGAGAGAGGAGAGGAGGGGGAAGAGAGAGAGGAGAGGAGGGGGAAGAGAGAGAGAGAGAGAGGGAGGGGAAGAGAGAGAGAGGAGGGGGAGAGAGAGAGGAGAGGAGGGGAAGAGGAGGGGAAGAGGGGGAAGAGGGGGGAGAGAGGAGAGAGGAGAGAGGAGAGGAGAGAGGAGAGAGGAGAGGAGAGAGGAGAGAGAGGGGAGAGGAGAGGAGAGGGGAGAGAGAGGAGAGGGGAGAGGAGAGGAGAGGAGAGGGGAGAGAGAGAGAGAGAGAGAGGGGAGAGAGAGAGGGGAGAGGAGGGGGAAGAGAGAGGGAGATGAGGGGGAGAGGAGAGGAGGGGGAAGAGAGAGGGGGAAGAGAGAGGGGGAAGAGAGGAGGGGGAGAGGAGAGGAGGGGGAAGAGAGAGAGGAGAGGAGAGGAGGGGGAAGAGAGAGAGAGAGGAGGGGGAAGAGAGAGAGGAGAGGAGGGGGAAGAGAGAGAGGAGAGGAGAGAGGAGGAGGGGGAAGAGAGAGAGGAGAGGAGAGAGAAGGAGGGGGAAGAGAGAGGAGGGGGAAGAGAGAGAGGAGGGGGAAGAGAGAGAGAGAGGAGAGGAGGGGGAAGAGAGAGAGAGGAGAGGAGGGGAGAGGAGAGGAGAGGAGGGGGAGAGAGAGGAGGGGGAGAGGAGAGGAGGGGGAAGAGAGAGAGAGAGGAGAGGGAGAGGAGAGGAGGGGGAAGAGAGAGGAGGGGGAAGAGAGAGGAGGGGGAGAGAGAGAGAGGAGGGGGAAGAGAGAGAGGAGGGGGAAGAGAGAGAGGAGAGGAGAGGAGGGGGAAGAGAGAGAGAGAGGAGAGGAGGGGGAGAGGAGAGGGAGGGGAGAGGAGAGGAGAGGAGGGGAGAGGGAGAGGAGGGGGAAGAGAGAGAGGAGGGGGAGAGGAGAGGAGGGGGAAGAGAGAGAGGAGGGGAGAGGAGAGGAGGGGGAAGAGAGAGAGGAGAGGAGAGGAGGGGGAAGAGAGAGAGAGAGAGGAGGGAAGAGAGGAGGGGGAGAGAGAGGAGAGGAGGGGGAGAGGAGAGGAGGGGGAGAGGAGAGGAGGGGGAAGAGAGAGAGGAGAGGAGAGGGAGGGGGAAGAGAGAGAGGAGAGGAGGGGAAGAGAGAGAGAGAGGAGAGGAGGGGGAAGAGAGAGAGAGAGAGAGAGAGGAGAGGAGGGGGAAGAGAGAGAGGAGAGGAGGGGAGAGAGGAGAGGAGGGGGGAGAGGAGAGGAGGGGGAAGGGGGAGAGGAGAGGAGGGGGAAGAGAGAGAGAGAGGAGGGGGAAGAGAGAGAGAGAGAGAGAGAGAGAGGAGGGGGAAGAGAGAGAGAGGAGGGGGAAGAGAGAGAGAGAGAGAGGAGAGGGGGGGAAGAGAGAGAGAGAGGAGGGAAGAGAGAGAGAGAGAGAGAGAGAGAGGAGGGGGAGAGAGAGAGAGAGGAGGGGGAAGAGAGAGAGAGAGGAGGGGGAAGAGAGAGAGAGAGAGAGAGAGAGAGAGAGGAGGGGGAAGAGAGAGAGAGAGAGGAGGGGAAGAGAGAGAGAGAGAGGAGGGGGAAGAGAGAGAGAGAGAGGAGGGGGAAGAGAGAGAGAGAGAGGAGGGGGAAGAGAGAGAGAGGAGAGGAGAGGGGAAGAGAGAGAGAGGAGGGGGAAGAGAGAGAGAGAGGGGGAAGAGAGAGAGAGAGGAGAGGAGGGGGAAGAGAGAGAGAGGAGAGGAGGGGAAGAGAAAGAGAGAGAGGAGAGGGGGGGAGAGAGAGAGAGAGAGAGAGGAGAGGGGGAAAGAGAGAGCGAGGAGAGGAGAGGGGGAAGAGAGAGCGAGAGGAGAGTAGGGGGAAGAGAGAGAGAGAGGAGAGAGGGGGAAGAGAGAGAGAGAGAGAGAGGAGGGGGAAGAGAGAGAGAGAGAGAGGAGGGGAAGAGAGAGAGAGGAGGGGGGAAGAGGGAGAGAGAGAGAGGAGAGGAGAGGGAAGAGAGAGGAGAGGGGAAGAGAGAGAGAGAGAGGAGAGGAGGGGGAAGAGAGAGAGAGAGAGAGGAGGGGGAAGAGAGAGAGAGAGAGGGGGGGGAAGAGAGAGAGAGAGAGGAGGGGGAAGAGAGAGAGAGAGGAGGGGGGGAAGAGAGAGAGAGAGAGAGGAGGGGGGGAAGAGAGAGAGAGAGAGGGGGAAGAGAGAGAGAGAGAGAGAGAGAGAGAGAGAGAGAGGAGGGGGAAGAGAGAGAGAGAGAGGAGGGAAGAGGGAGGGGAAGAGAGAGAGGAGAGGAGGGGGAAGAGAGAGAGAGAGGAGAGGAGGGGAAGAGAGAGAGAGAGAGAGGGGGGAAGAGAGAGAGAGAGAGGAGAGGAGGGGGAAGAGAGAGAGAGAGAGAGAGAGAGAGGAGGGGGAGAGAGAGAGAGAGAGGAGAGGAGGGGGAAGAGAGAGAGGGAGAGGAGGGGGAAGAGAGAGAGAGAGGGGGAAGAGAAAGAGAGAGAGAGGAGAGGAGGAAGAGAAAGAGAGAGAGAGGAGAGGAGGGGGAAGAGAGAGAGAGAGAGAGAGGAGAGGGAGAGGGGAAGAGAGAGAGAGAGAGAGAGAGAGAGAGGAGAGGAGGGGGGAGAAAGAGAGAGAGAGAGAGGAGAGGAGGGGGAAGAGCGAGAGAGAGAGGAGAGGAGGGGGAAGAGCGAGAGAGAGAGAGAGAGGGAGGGGGAAGAGAGAGAGGAGAGGGAGGGGGAAGAGAGAGAGGAGAGGAGGGGGAAGAGGGAGAGAGAGAGAGAGAGAGAGAGAGAGAGACAGGGAAGAGAGGAGAGGAGAGGGAAGAGAGAGGAGAGGAGAGGAAGAGAGAGGAGAGGAGGGGGAAGAGAGAGAGAGAGGAGAGGAGAGGAGGGGGAAGAGAGAGAGAGGAGAGGAGAGAGGGGGAGAGAGAGAGGAGAGGAGAGGGGAGGGGGAGAGAGAGGGGAGAGGAGAGGAGGGGGAAGAGAGAGAGAGAGGGGAGAGGAGAGGAGGGGGAAGAGAGAGAGAGAGGGGAGAGGAGAGGAGGGGGAAGAGAGAGAGAGAGGGAGAGGAGGGGAAGAGAGAGAGGAGAGGAGGGGGAAGAGAGAGAGAGAGGAGAGGTGGGAGAAAGAGAGGGGAAGGGGAGGAGGATGTTAGTGAGAGCAGAGGAAGACGGAGAGGGGAAGAGGGAGAGGAGAGGAGGGGGAAGAGAGAGAGAGAGGAGAGGTGGGAGAAAGAGAGTGGGAAGGGAGGAGGATGTTAGTGAGAGCAGAGGAAGACGTTCGTGGGAAGAGGAGAGGAGGGGGAAGAGAGAGAGGAGAGGGGGGAGAAAGAGAGTGGGAAGGGAGGAGGGTGTTAGTGAGAAGAACGGAGGATGTTGGTGAGAGCAGAGGAAGACGTTCGTGGGAAGAGGAGAGGAGGGCTGGAAACACGCTTAATTGGAAGTTGTTGCAGACAGAGATGGAGATGGTGCCAACAGGCTGTCTTCACCCTCCACTGTGTGTGTGTCTCTCTTTCTTGGTTTCTCTCTCTCCGTTCCTCTCAGAGGGAGGAAAAAATGGAGCGTGTGAGAAGGAAAGAAAAGAGGGAGGATAGAAGGGAAGGAGAGAAATGCCAATGGTGTATTGCCAGAGGTTATGCAGAGACCAAATCTGACACAGAGCAGAGACAGTTGTTTTTGTTTTTCTGCTTGTGATTTATGTTGCCTGTCTATGTTGCTGTTCTATAGCACAGACTGATGAATATGTAGACAAAGAACGGTCTAGTAGTCACAGGAAATTGAACTGCGGAGAGTAACATTGAATATGCATATTATGCTTCATACAAGTGGTCGGTACTTGTGTCCATTACAAGGTCAATTGGACGTGAACTGTAAAGATAACAAAACCTACAGTTCCAGTCAAAAGTTTGGACACACCAACTCATTCAAGGGTTTTTCTTTATCTTTACTATTTTCTACGTTGTAGAACAATAGTGAAGACATCAAAGCTATGAAATGACACATGTAGTAACCAAATAAGTGTTTTTTAAATGTATTTTATTTATTTCACCTTTATTTAATCAGGTAGGCTAGTTGAGAACAAGTTCTCATTTACAACTGCGACCTGGTCAAGATAAAGCATAGCAGTGTGAACAGACAACAACACAGAGTTTCACATGGAGTAAACAATAAAAAAATCAAAATATATTTTATATTCGTAAAAGTAGCCACCCTTTGCCTTGATGACAGCTTTGCACACTCTTGGGTTTTCTCTTAACCAGCTTCACTGGGAATGCTTTTCCAACAGTCTTGAAGGAGTTCCCACGTATGCTTTTCCTTCACTTCACTCTGCGGTCCAACTCATCCCAAACCGTCTCAATTGGGTTGAGGTTGGTGATTGTTGAAGTCAGGTCATCTGATGCAGCACTCCATCGCACCAAAGGACAGATTTCCACCAGTCTAATGTCCATTGTTTCTGTTTCTTGGGCCAAGCAAGTCTCTTCTTCTTATTGGTGTCCTTTAGTAGTGGTTTCTTTGCAGCAATTTGACCATGAAGGCCTGATTTCACACAGTCTCCTCTGAACAATTGATGTTGAGATGTCTGTAACTTGAACTCTAAAGCATTTATTTGGCCTGCAATTTCTGAGGCTGGTAACTTTAATGAACTTATCCTCTGCAGCAGAGGTATCACTGGGTCTTCGTTTCCTGTGGTGGTCCTCATGAGAGCCAGTTTCATCATAGCGCTGGATGGTTTTTGCGACTGCACTTGTAGAAACTTTCAAAGTTCTTGACATTTTCTGCATTGACTGACCTTCATGTCTTAAAGTAATGATGGACTGTCATTTCTCTTTGCTTATTTGAGCTGTTCTTGCCATAATATGGACTTGGTCTTTTACCAAATAGGGCTATCTTCTGTATACCAACCCTACCTTGTCACAACACAACTGATTGGCTTAAGAAGGAAAGAAATTCCACAAATTAACATTTTAAGGCACACCTGTTAATTGAAATACATTCCAGGTGACTGACTACCTCATGAAGCTGAAAAATCAATTCAAAACTTACAAATCACCGGTTCGCATTTTTTTTTGCTCATATTACATTCTATCTATCTTCTGAAAATACCTCTAATCTTCTGTGACAACTGATGTGTCCTCTCCTTCAGTGTCAAACATTGAAGTCATTTTGCATGCTGAACAACCCCAGGTAATATCAGTAGCCTGGTCAAACTGTGTACTGTTCCCAGCTTCACGCGCAGTCTAACGTGAGGTAGGCGGCCTACTCCAAATGCTAAAATGGCTAGCTTGATATTAGGCTTTATGTGTAATTTTCTAGGTTATTGTTATTTATACGCTGTTGAAAATATATATTTTTCCCAGAATGAAAGTGATCTACCGGAGACACATCTCATCTGACTATAGCTGCTGAATGGGGCTGACAATAGCTCATCTGACTATAGCTGCTGAATGGGGCTGACAATAGCTCATCTGACTATAGCTGCTGAATATGGCTGACAATAGCTCATCTGACTATAGCTGCTGAATGGGGCTGACAATAGCTCATCTGACTATAGCTGCTGAATGGGGCTGACAATAGCTCATCTGACTATAGCTGCTGAATGGGGCTGACAATAGCTCATCTGACTATAGCTGCTGAATGGGGCTCACAATAGCTCATCTGACTATAGCTGCTGAATGGGGCTGACAATAGCTCATCTGACTATAGCTGCTGAATGGGGCTCACAATAGCTCATCTGACTATAGCTGCTGAATGGGGCTGACAATAGCTCATCTGACTATAGCTGCTGAATGGGGCTCACAATAGCTCATCTGACTATAGCTGCTGAATGGGGCTTGTTATGAATGGGGCTAGTTTTGAAAGTGTTGCTTTAAAAAATCAGTGTATATGGTCATTTAAAAAATATATACTATACAGGGTAAAGATGATAATTGCATAATGAGGACAGCAATCACAGAGGAGAAGAGAAAATCACTCCAGAACGGTCAAAATCATTCAATTATGAGACGGGTGAAATCCAAAGTTGTGTTATATATTCATTGGCTATATTTCATAGCTCATTTCTAAAGAGAAATATTGATACATTACTAGCTGAAATACAATTTGCAAAAATGCCAAGTCAATTGGTTGGTGATGGTGATTTCTGAACCAAAGTGTGGGGGATAGGCTACAAAAATGGTTAATAGTCCTTTATGGTTCAGTTTAGGGCCTGCATAGTACATACATCAATTGCACACACTCATACACACAGAGAAATAAAAAAGAGTTGTCTCAGACAGACCCAGCTCATGAGGTCCATCAGCGACAGATTTGAATTTAGAATGAAAACATTCATTTTTTTCTCCAATAAATGTTGGTGCATTGAATTGTATCGCATTAATTTGTTCTCTAATCAAACTAAAATTGTTTCAAACTAATCGTTCCTGTATTGGAGCTCATCTGTACGTATCGAGTCGTCTTGAAAGGGAAAGATGCACATCCCTAATATGTCCAGACACCCCTATGGTCAATCACAACAGGTAAACGATAAATGGACGTTTGACATGATGAAACAATCTAGAAGACCGCCCGGTTCTCATCTCTGTTGCCATAGCTCAGAGCATCTTTACACTCAGTCCTCAGTTTATTAGGTACACCAGCCCATTGACAGATAGTTTTCTCCAAACAGTGAGTCACTTGGCCGTGGCTTGCTGTATAAAGCAGGCAGACAGGCATCGAGGCATTGTGACTGTTCGATTGAACGCTAGAATGCGCAAAACTATTGACCTAAGCGTCTTTGAGCGTGGTAAGTAACAGCTCATGAACGGCATCTCTGGAACGCGTAACTCGCCGGTCCTTGTCACAGATGGGCAGCAGACGACTACTCTGGATTCCACTCCTATCAGCTAAAAACAGTAAGACGTGGCTCCAGTCAACGATCAACAACACTTGACAATGGAGGAGTGGAAAAACAAAGCCTGGTCTGACAAATCCCAGTTCCTGTTGCGTCATGCTGATTGATGGCAGAGTTCAAATGGTACTTTTTGGTCCACCTCCCACTGTGGCAGGTAGATGAGAGAAATCTACAAGACACAGTTTTTTATGCAAAAATTAAACCAACATAACACACAAAAAAGGATTTGCATGCTTTGTCATGTTTCTAAAACAAATGTATTACAAGTAAGAAGTAATGTGGTACAGTGCTGTGAAGTAGTATTTTTCCCCTTTCTGATTCTCTCTATGTTTCATATGTTTTTTCTCCTGAATGTTGTCAGATCTTCAGTAAAACCTGATATTAGATAAAGGGAACCTGAGTTTACAACAACAACAACATATACTTATTTTATTTATTTAATAAACAAAGTTATGCAACATCCAATTCCCCTATGTGAAAAGTAATTACCCCCTTTACTGGTTGTGACTCCTTTAGCTGCAACGACTCCAACCAAACTCTTCCTGTTAGTTGTTGATCAGTCTGACGTCTCTGTGGAGGAATTTTGTCCCTCTCTTCCATGCAGAACTGCTGTAACTCGGCGACATTTGTGGGGTGTCAAGCATGAACTACTCGTTTTAAGTCCTACCACAACATCTGTTGGGATTAGGTCTGGACTTTGACGAGGCCCATTCCCAAAACCTCGTATGTTGTTTTTTAACCATTTCAATGTAGACTTGATTGTGTGTTTTGGATCATTGTCTTGCTTCACTTCAGCTTCAGCTCACAGACAGATGGTCTGACATTCTCCTGTAGAAGTCTCTGATACAGAACAGAATTACTGTTTCCTTCTTTAAAGGGAAGTCATCCAGGTTCTGAGGAATCAAAGCACCCCCAAACCACCACCACCATGCTTGACCGTTTTGAGGTTTTTACTGTGGAATGCAGTGTTTGGTTTTCACTAGACACAATGAGACCCGTCTTGTCCAAAAAGTGGACTCAAGTTTTTCAAGACTCTTGGAAAAATGTTATATGGACAGATGAGTCAACTATCATTTTTTGGGATGACATGGGTAGACTTCAGTTTCAAGCCTGTGCATAGCACTTCTAAAAAATAAAAAATAAAAAGCCAGGCATAGGCAATATAGGCTTTGTAGTTCTTTGACTTTGCGATTATTTACCAGCTATGAAACAAAATGCCAGAAATGCTTTGAAAACAGCTACTGAAGCATTTGTCACTATAAATGTGATCATTCTTGACTTTGTATTCACAAATGAGAGTGAAATGCTCGCACTGTGGAGCACTGACCACATGCCAATGTGGCTGGTGAAATAGATGTTTTTATCCACCAATGCCAAAATCTACCCGCAGGTGTCAATTTTAGGCTCTGGTCCATGGCCCCATCCTGCCTGGTATCTATGGTACAGACTGGTGGCAGTGGTTCCCTTGATGCCAATTGAGCAACGTTTCCGTTACCAGAAGAAATCAAGCTGTTCTGGTGGCAAAGGGGGTCTGACCCGGTACTAGATGGGTATACCTAATAAACTGATAAACTGGCCACTGAGTGTATATTCAATAGCTATCAAGGCCATGCATCCAGCAGAGCCACCCCACTGTGCCTTGGGATCTTCTCATGTGCGTAGGTTTTCCTGTGAGGTGAGCTTGGGTCTCCTCTCTCCACCTTTTTCTATTGAACCCAAATGGACACAAAGTTCTCTTTGTAGTCAAGTAGGGGGTCAGTGTAGCTATTGGCTGGTCTAATTGAAAGGTGGTTGAAAGCAGAGACAGGCTAGGTAATTGGCTAAACTTCTGTCTCTCTCTCCCTCTCTCTGTCTCTCTCCCTCTGTCTCTCTCATTCTGCAGACACGGGGAGAGAGGACTTGCTGGAGGAGCTGATGTGTAACCTGGTACACCTGGTCGTGGAGGTGCCCCTGCTGTGAGTACCGTGGTGGGGAGAGGGCTAGGGGTGGACTGAGTCTGGACCCCCTATGGCTCCCACCTGGGGTGGAGGGAGGGAGGATGAGGGGTACACCTGGCTATGGAGGTGCCCCTGCTGTGAGGGGTTGGTGCAGAGGGGGATGGATGGGCACTGAGTCTGGAGCCCGTCTGGCCTCCTCCAGCTGTTTTAATGGGCTCTTGGATGGTGATACATGAAAGGCCAGCTATTCTAGATACCTGCTGCATTTAAATATTTGATCTCCACACACCGACTGGGTCATCAGTTAGCATTTTATTCCTCTCCCCTTTCCACATTAAAGCCTCTTAAAATGAGACCCGAAGTCCTAAAGGGACCATCTGTCGTGGCTAGATGGGGGTAGTCTTCTGTACCTGTTCCCCCCCAAAAGGTTGAATATAGAGAGCTCCAGTGTGAATGGGCCAGTAGCACCAGGTCAGGTTGAATATTGAGAGCTCCAGTGTGAATGGGCCAATAGAACCAGGTCAGGTTGAATATTGAGAGCTCCAGTGTGAATGGGCCAGTAGAACCAGGTCAAGTTGAATATTGAGAGCTCCAGTGTGAATGGGCCAGTAACACCAGGTCAGGTTGAATATAGAGAGCTCCAGTGTGAATGGGCCAGTAACACCAGGTCAGGTTGAATATTGAGAGCTCCAGTGTGAATGGGCCAGTAGAACCAGGTCGAGTTTAATATAGAGAGCTCCAGTGTGAATGGGCCAGTAGAACCAGGTCAGGTTGAATATTGAGAGCTCCAGTGTGAATGGGCCAGTAGAACCAGGTCAAGTTAAATATAGAGAGCTCCAGTGTGAATGGGCCAGTAGCACCAGGTCAGGTTGAATATTGAGAGCTCCAGTGTGAATGGGCCAGTAACACCAGGTCAGGTTGAATATTGAGAGCTCCAGTGTGAATGGGCCAGTAGAACCAGGTCAAGTTGAATATAGAGAGCTCCAGTGTGAATGGGCCAGTAGCACCAGGTCAGGTTGAATATTGAGAGATCCAGTGTGAATGGGCCAGTAGAACCAGGTCGAGTTTAATATAGAGAGCTCCAGTGTGAATGGGCCAGTAGAACCAGGTCAGGTTGAATATTGAGAGCTCCAATGTGAATGGGCCAGTAGAACTAGGTCAAGTTGAATATAGAGAGCTCCAGTGTGAATGGGCCAGTAGCACCAGGTCAGGTTGAATATTGAGAGCTCCAGTGTGAATGGGCCAGTAACACCAGGTCAGGTTGAATATTGAGAGCTCCAGTGTGAATGGGCCAGTAGAACCAGGTCAAGTTGAATATAGAGAGCTCCAGTGTGAATGGGCCAGTAGGACCAGGTCAGGTTGAATATAGAGAGCTCCAGTGTGAATGGGCCAGTAGCACCAGGTCAGGTTGAATATAGAGAGCTCCAGTGTGAATGGGCCAGTACAACCAGGTCAGGTTGAATATCGAGAGCTCCAGTGTGAATGGGCCAGTAGAACCAGGTCAAGTTGAATATAGAGAGCTCCAGTGTGAATGGGCCAGTAGAACCAGGTCAGGTTGAATATAGAGAGCTCCAGTGTGAATGGGCCAGTAGCACCAGGTCAGGTTGAATATAGAGAGCTCCAGTGTGAATGGGCCAGTAGAACCAGGTCAGGTTGAATATAGAGAGCTCCAGTGTGAATGGGCCAGTAGAACCAGGTCAGGTTGAATATAGAGAGCTCCAGTGTGAATGGGCCAGTAGAACCAGGTCAGGTTGAATATTGAGAGCTCCAGTGTGAATGGGCCAGTAGGACCAGGTCAGGTTGAATATTGAGAGCTCCAGTGTGAATGGGCCAGTAGGACCAGGTCAAGTTGAATATAGAGAGCTCCAGTGTGAATGGGCCAGTAGGACCAGGTCAGGTTGAATATTGAGAGCTCCAGTGTGAATGGGCCAGTAGAACCAGGTCAGGTTGAATATTGAGAGCTCCAGTGTGAATGGGCCAGTAGCACCAGGTCAGGTTGAATATTGAGAGCTCCAGTGTGAATGGGCCAGTAGCACCAGGTCAGGTTGAATATAGAGAGCTCCAGTGTGAATGGGCCAGTAGAACCAGGTCAGGTTGAATATAGAGAGCTCCAGTGTGAATGGGCCAGTAGAACCAGGTCAGGTTGAATATAGAGTGCTCCAGTGTGAATGGGCCAGTAGCACCAGGTCAAGTTGAATATAGAGAGCTCCAGTGTGAATGGGCCAGTAGAACCAGGTCAGGTTGAATATAGAGAGCTCCAGTGTGAATGGGCCAGTAGCACCAGGTCAGGTTGAATATAGAGAGATCCAGTGTGAATGGGCCAGTAGGACCAGGTCAGGTTGAATATAGAGAGCTCCAGTGTGAATGGGCCAGTAGCACCAGGTCAGGTTGAATATTGAGAGCTCCAGTGTGAATGGGCCAGTAGAACCAGGTCAGGTTGAATATTGAGAGCTCCAGTGTGAATGGGCCAGTAGCACCAGGTCAGGTTGAATATTGAGAGCTCCAGTGTGAATGGGCCAGTAGCACCAGGTCAGGTTGAATATAGAGAGCTCCAGTGTGAATGGGCCAGTAGCACCAGGTCAGGTTGAATATAGAGAGCTCCAGTGTGAATGGGCCAGTAGCACCAGGTCAGGTTGAATATAGAGAGCTCCAGTGTGAATGGGCCAGTAGCACCAGGTCAGGTTGAATATAGAGAGCTCCAGTGTGAATGGGCCAGTAGCACCAGGTCAGGTTGAATATAGAGAGCTCCAGTGTGAATGGGCCAGTAGCACCAGGTCAGGTTGAATATAGAGAGCTCCAGTGTGAATGGGCCAGTAGCACCAGGTCAGGTTGAATATAGAGAGCTCCAGTGTGAATGGGCCAGTAGGACCAGGTCAGGTTGAATATTGAGAGCTCCAGTGTGAATGGGCCAGTAGGACCAGGTCAGGTTGAATATAGAGAGCTCCAGTGTGAATGGTCCAGTAGCACCAGGTCTTTATTTTTTTGTTGTTATTTTACCAGGTAAATTGACTGAGAACACGTTCTCATTTACAGCAACGACCTGGGGAATAGTTACAGGGGAGAGGAGGGGGGTGAATGAGGCAATTGTAAACTGGCGATAGCAAAGGGACATTTGCGAGAGGTTCTCCAGAGACAATACTGTTGTGTAAACTTCTGAAATGATCCCATCTGTAGCGCTACCTCGAGGTTGGGCCCAACTGTCGCCCCCCCGCTGGGCAGTGTGAACAGTCTCGTTGTGTGTTTTTTATTGAGGTTTTACCTTAAATTGCAGTAACAGCCTGTTACGTTGTGAAAATGTTGCAGTAGCTGATTGTTGCTCTTAGTCACGGAAACTATGGAAACCGGTTCCTTGCACCAACATTTAAAAAAACTAAAAACAACTGTTGACACTATCTCAAAGGGTTGACATATGAAAGTCAACATATTGAGATGGTAGATCATACAAATATATACTTTCTTTTCATTTGTAACCTTGTTTGGCGATTTCAGAGGTGGCACCACAGGTCCCAGGGTGGTGGTGGGGTGGGGGATTATTATGATGGTGCTCAGAGTTTTTCCTGATCTGGTAAGCCAACCTAACCAGGTAATGGTTTCATATGGGCTATGATGGGACCAGTTGTTTCTAATCATTTCATATTGTAAAAAAAACTCCTGGCCCTCGGGTGGTTGAAAATATCACAATCCTGTCAAACAAATCATCAGGCTAATCAGTCTAAACAACAATACTTTATTCCTCTTTTCAACACTTTTGCGTCTATCTTTTTGGTGCAACCAAATCAAAAGTACTGGGGGAAAAGCCAGCTGGCCAAATGTTTGCCGACGGCCCTGCTGTGCTGATCTCTGCAACATGGATAGATGGAAATTGCCACACAATGCTACAAGTGAAGAAACATAACCTATGTATGATCTATGTGTACAGTATGTATTTTATTTTTAGGTGGTTCCATATATAACAGCTCAACATTTCAACCACCCGGGGAATTATAGCCTACCCACGTTAACAGTCGCAATGTTCTTTTACAAGATGTAGCCTGAACCTAATAGTTTGGTATGTTGTAAGGTAGACCTACTGTACTTTTATATTCGTATTAAAGGAGTAATCAATCAATTTTGATAGGCTGACGTTACTTGATAAAGACATGTTAGCTTTAGCTAGCGGTAACTGTGATATTTTTTTTAAGCTAAAATGTAATGAGTGTACATATTAGAATATAAACCCTTCAGGTTATAAAATGAGAACCTGCCACCCGCCAACTGCGGGTAGATTTAGGTATTGGTGGGTAAGAATGTCTATTTCACTAGCCACATTGGTGGGTGTCTCTACAGTGGGAGCACAACATTCGTATTTGTGAATAAACAGAGTCAAAAGTCAAGTGTGAGAATCAAATGAAATTTTATCGGTCACATACACATGGTTTGCAGATGTTAATGCGAGTGTAGCAAAATGCTTGTGCTTCTATTTCAAACCGTGCAGTAATATCTACCAAGTAATCTAACAATTCCCCAACTACCTAATACACATGAGAATATGTACATATAAATAATGGATGAGCGCTGGCCGTGCGGCATAGGCAATATGCAGTAGATTTTATAGAGTACAGTATATACATATGACATGAGTAATGTAGGATATGTAGACATTTATTAAAGTGGCATCATTTGGCTAGTGGCTAGTGATCCATTTATTAAAGTGGCCAGTTGATTGGGTCTCAATGTAGGCAGCAGCCTCTCTGAGTTAGTGATTGATGTTTGGCCGTCTGATGACCTTGAGATAGAAGCTGTTTCTCAGTCTCTCGGTCCCTGCTTTGATGCACCTGTACTGACCTCGCCTTCTGGATGATAGCGGTGTGAACAGGCAGTGGCTCGGGTGGTTGTTGTCCTTGATGATCTTTATGGCCTTCCTGTGACATCAGGTGGTGTAGGTGTCCTGGAGGGCAGGTAGTTTGCCCCCGGTGATGCGTTGTCCAGACCGCACCACCCTCTGGAGAGCCTTGCGGTTGAGGTCGGTGCAGTTGCCGTACCAGGCGGTGATACACCCCGACAGGATGCTCTCGATTGTGCATTTGTAAAATTTTGTCAGGGTTTTGGGTGACAAGCCACATTTCTGCAGCCTCGCTGTTGCGCCTTCTTCACCACACAGTCTGTTTGGGGGCACCATTTCAGTTTGTCTGTGATGTGTACACCGAGGAACTTAAAACGTTCCACCTTCTCCACTACTGTTCCATCGTTGTGGATAGGGGGGTGCTCCCACGGCTGTTTCCTGAAGTCCACGATCATCTCCTTTGTTTTGTTGACGTTGAGTGTGAGGTTATTTTCCTGACACTACACTCCGAGTGACATCACCTCGTCCCTGTAGGCTGTCTCATCGTTGTTGGTCATCAAGCCCACTGCTGTTATGTCTTCTGCAAACTTGATGATTGAGTTTTAGGCCTGCTTGGCCACGCACTCATGGGTGAACAGGGAGTACAGGAGGGGACTGAGCACGCACCCTTGTGGGACCCCAGTGTTGAGGGTCAGCAAAATGAAGACTTTGTTTCCTACCTTCACCTCCTGGGGGCGGCCCATCAAAGTCCAGGACCCAATTGCACAGGTCAGGGTTGGGACCCAGGGACTCCAGCTTCATGATGAGCTTGGAGAGTACTATGGTGTTGAATGCTAAACTGTAGTCAATGAACAGCATTCTTACATAGGTATTCGTATTCCTCTTGACCAGATGGGATAGGGCAGTGTTTTGGCGATTGCATCGTCTGTGGACCTGTTGGGGCGGTATGCAAACAGACGTGGGTCTAGGGTTGCCGGTAAGGTGGAGGTGATATGATCCTTGACTATTCACTCAAAGCACTTCATGATGACAGAAGTGAGTGCTATGGGGCAGTAGTCATTTAGTTCAGTTATCTTTGCCTTCTTGGGTACAGGAACAATGGTGGCCATCTTGAAGCATGAGGGGACAGCAGACTGGGATAGGGAGTGATTGAATATGTCCGTAAACACACCGGCCAGCTGGTCTGCGCATGTAGTCTGTAATCTGTGCGAGTTGCGATTTAGTATCCGTTTTCAACGTATTTCTGCTGTTTCGTTTCATAGCTGCTGATTGGAGGCGCTGGCACAGGCATAAAAGTTCGTCTAAATGACCCAAGTCAGCAAAGTAAGACTTTGTCCAAGTGTTTCTTGGCTATTTACATTGTTTAGTTCAAAAGCTTTTGTTATTTTTCAAAGTTAGCTTGAATCTGCTGCTTCAACTGATAGCGAAGAGCCTGTTTTCTAAACTCTGTCCCCGGGACCCCAAGGGGGGCACGTGCAGTTTCTGCCATAGCACTACACAGCTGATTCAAATAATCAACTAATCATCAAGCTTTGACAATTTGAATCAGCTGTGTGGTGTTAGGGCAGAAACCAAAATGTGGTCCCCGGAGGACCGAGTTTGGGAAACGCTGCTGTAGGCGTTGTCTACTGACAACTAGTCATATCCCAAATCTCTCACACACACGTGACATGACTCGTGTGAACCCCGTTACCACCGTATCCTCCTGCCCTTAAAGGGGTAGCTGAACATTTTGGTTATATGACTCAAGTCACAAAAATGTTTATGAAATTGAGCAATATACCACATTACTTCTTACTACTTTTCTTGTTTTAGAAACATAAAACTTGGTTATCATTTTTTTAATGCAATTATGGCACACATAATTTTTTGCAGATTTTTTGCAGGTTTGCAGATTTCTTTTTATCTACCTGCCACAGTGGCTGGTGAACAAAAAGTACATTTTAGGCCCTGAAACCCTTTAATTGTCTGTACATGCTTGTGAATTGTTGCTTTTTTCAAGAGTGTAATATGGAAGAGTTACTTGCTTAAAGGAACATTTCAAAATTCTTCATCTCCAGCACCACCCCAACATCAACATATGTGAAAATGTCGCTTTTCTATGTTTTGTAGTTAAAAAGATGGAGGAAGATGTTTCGAATTCATCATCGGTGTGCAATGTGTGATTTTAACCAATTTTGAATAGGCATTGCATACTAATTGCATACTAATTGCATACTAATTGCCTACTAATTGGTTAATGTTATTGGAAACCTCTATCTCCTGAGTGGTGTAGCAGTCTAAGGCACTGCATCTCAGTGCAAAAGGTGTCACTGCAGTCCCTGGTTCGAATCCAGGCTGTATCACATCCGGCTGTGATTGGGAGTCCCATAGGGCAGCGCACAATTGGCCCAGCGTCGTCTGGGTTTGGCCGGGGTAGGCCATCATTTGTAAATAAGAATTTGTCCTGAACTGACTTTCCTAGTTAAAGGTTAAATCAAAATCAACCCTATTTCACAACAAAATAGAGAAGCGTCATTTTCTCATGTTGAGGTGGTGCTGGAGATGAGATGTTTAACTTTTTAATTTTTTTATTTCCCTTTAATATTACCAAGTGGAATAGTTTGCACTGGTTCTCCTCCTGGCTAGTGGTTACTGTGACATTCACACTACTTAGAGAATGTCAACCAAACCCTCTAATGTCAATTGAAAAGTGTATGTACATATTGTGTCAATTGAAATTCCGTCCTGATAACTCTATTCAGCGAGGAGAATAAGCCCCCCCTTATCCCTATCAGATGGAATAGAGGTCTCTGGCAAAGGTTCAGAGGCAAAGGGATACTGGATCGCTGGGTTCCTATTGTAGCATGGGTTCATGGGCCATCTGGTGGGATGAGGACACACACAGTGAGTAAGGAGGGGCAGTTGAGAAACAGGGAGGGTCAAAGGGAGAGGCGAGAGCTGGGCGGTAAGGGGAGAGGAGCCCCCTTGGTTGGCTGGATTACAGTCCTCTGTTTGGGGGTGGGACACAGAGCCAATGTCCTGGGGAGGGAGCGGAGGGACAGGATGGTCAGTGTGTGTCTATGGCTGTGTTCCAAACGATATCCTTTTCCCTATATAGTGCACTACGTCTGACCTGATGGACTAGGATGCTGTTTGGGACGCAGTCTCTGCTGTGCTGATTGGGCATCTTGCTTTGGCTCTGGGATTTGTTGGGTTCTGTGGCGCCGGGCGGGTCTTCTTGAGTCGGCCCAGATCTGGACCGGCATGGCTGGCGCTGGTGTACATTTCAAAGGCATTTTTCCATTTCGCCTCCGTCCTGTCTCTCTGTCCTCTGTCGCCTTTGTGCTTCTCCAACACACAGAGGTGTGTGTGTGTCTGTAAAATCACAACTATTATTTTGGCATGCCATACACTCCTCAAGGTCTGTGGAAGTGTCTGCTGAAAGCCTGAGTCTCCCTCTGTGTGTGTGATGAGTCTGGCCATGCTCCAGGCACAGATTGCCTTCCTCCCTCAGAACACTCAGTCATATAAATGCATCAGCGACGTCCATGTTCCGTGGAATGTTCTCAGAATGTCCTTGTGTTCCGTTCCTCCTCCGTGTGACCATCATGCCCAAAACATATGAGCCATGATGATGATGATGATGATGATGATGAGGAGGATAAGGGTGAAGAGAAGGAGGATTGAGATTGAGGAGTGTGTGACAGTCACCTTCACATGCACACACACAGGATTTTTCAGCCATTGAAATGCTTGGGCGGGTTGCCTAACTCCAAACAGTGTAAATATGATACAATTATAATTAATACACTATCATATATATATATATATATATATATATATAGATATAGACTTATAGATATATATATAGATATATATATATATAGATATAGACTTATAGATATAGACTTATAGATATAGACTTATAGATATAGACTTATATATATATATATATATATACACACACACTATATGGCCAAAAGTATGTGGACATGCCTTCAAATTAGATAGGCCACACAAGCTCAAAAAACGGGACAGCTGAGTGCTGAAGCGTGTAGCTTGCAAAAATCGCCTGTCCTAGCTTGCATCACTCCCTACCGAGTTCCAAACTGCCTCTGGAAGCAACGACAGCACAAGAACTGTTCGTCGGTAGCTTCATGAAATGGGTTTCAATGGCCGAGCAGCCGAACCCAAGCCTAAGATCACCATGCGCAATGTCAAGTGTTGGCTGGACTGGTGTAAAGCTTTCCTCCATTGGACTCAACTGCGTTGCTTGCTGTTTGGGGTTTAAGGCTGGGTTTCTGTACAGCACTTTGTGACATCGGCTGATTTGAGAAGGGCTTTAGAAATACATTGGATTGATTGACTCTGGAGCAGTGGAAACGCGTTCTCTGGAGTGATGAATCACGCTTTACCATCTAGCAGTCCGATGGACAAATCAGGGTTTGGTGGATGCCAGGAGAAGCTACCTGCCCAAATGCATAGTGCCAACTGTTAAGTTGGGTGGAGGAGGAATAATGATCTGGGGCTGCTTTTCATGGTTCGGGTCCCTTAGTTCCAGTGAAGGGAAATCTTAACGCTACAGATGCTAATGACATTCTAGACGATTCTGTGCTTCCAACTTAGTGTCAACAGTTTGAGGAAGGCCCTTTCCTGTTCCAGCATGACAATTCCCCTGTGCACAAAGCCAGGTGGTGGTTTTCTGGAAAGAAGAACTTGACTGGTATGCACAGAGCCCTGACCCCAATCCCATCGAACACCTTTGGGAAGAATTGGAACGGCTACTGTGAGCCAGGCCTAACTGCCCAACATCAGTGCTAGACCTCACTAATGCTGTTGTGGCTGAATGGAAGCAAGTCCCTGCAGCAATGTTCCAACTAGAGGTCGACCGATTATGATTTGTCAACGCTGATACGGATTATTGGAGGACCAAAAAAGCCAATACCGATTAATCGGACAATTCATTTTTATTTGTAATAATGACAATTACAACAGTACTGAATTAACACTAACTTAAATATAAAACATAAATAAAATCAATTTAGCCTCAAATAAATAATGAAACATGTTCAATTTGGTTTAAATAATGCAAAAACACAGTGTTTGAGAAGAAAGTAATATGTGCCATGTAAAAAAGAACATGAGAACATATGAAAGTTGTTGGTTCCTTTTAAATCAAATCAAATCAAATTTATTTGCCACATACATGGTTAGCAGATGTTATTTGTCACATACACATGGTTAGCAGATGTTAATGCGAGTGTAGCGAAATGCTTGTGCTTCTAGTTCTGACAATGCAGTAATAACCAACTAGTAATCTAACCTAACAATTCCAAAACTAGTACCTTATACACACAACTGTAAAGGGATAAAGAATATGTACATAAAGATATATGAATGAGTGATGGTTCAGAACGGCATAGGCAAGATGCAGTAGATGGTATCGAGTACAGTATATACATATGAGATGAGTAATGTAGGATATGTAAACAGTGGCATAGTTTAAAGTGGCTAGTGATACATGTATTACATAAAGATGCAGTAGATGATATAGAGTACAGTATATACATACACATATGAGATGAATAATGTAGGGTATTATAAACATATTAAGTAGCATTGTTTTAAAGTGACTAGTGATATATTTTACATAAATTTCCATCAATTCCCATTATCAAAGTGGCTGGAGTTGAGTCAGTGTGGTTGGCAACAGCCACTCAATGTTAGTGGTGGCTGTTTAACAGTTAGAGCTAGGCAGAATACTACCCCCTTTGGAGGAATTGCGTGCCCATAGTAAATAGAACAAAAATCTGTCCAAAATTGCTAATATATGCATATAATAATTATTATTGAATAGAAAACACTCTAAAGCTTCTAAAACCGTTCAAATTATGTCTGTATGTAAAGCAGAACTCTCAGGGCAGCCATTCTCCCAAACTCTCTCTGTCAGCAGTGAAGTTGGGCCAACTTTGACGTCATCGCCCCCACCCTTCCCAACCAGCTACGGATCTGGGAACAGTTTGTATGTCTTCAGCGAGGTGTGTCCTTTCAATAGGGCGTTTCATTGTGAAAATCGCGAGCTCTCTCACCCTTTGGCAGGATAAAACATTCGGGTCACGCGAAAATACATGCACTCTCATGCGCACGTCGCGTCTGGCGATCCCTTTGTTCCAGGAATCGTTACACGATGTGAGTTTTTCTGTTCGAGTTGAGAATTGTTTTGCACGTTTAGAACATCCTAAAGCTTGATTCTGCACTTAGTTTGACCAGTTTAGTCGACATATAATATGTAATTTTGAAGTTTTGATGCGCAACTCCTGGAATTTTGGCTGCATTTCAGCCGGAATTTGTCGCGTTTGATAACCCAAAGACGCAGACTTGAAAGCCAAAAGCTGTTTTTGGTAAGTATGACTCCTTGCACGACTTCTGTTCGAAGACCATCAAAGGTAAGGGAATATTTATCTGGTAATTTTGTGTTTCTGTTGACTCCAACATAGCGGAGAAATATTGCTAATGTCTGAGCGCCGTCTCAGATTATTGCCTAGTGAACGAATTCTGTAACGTTAAAAATAAATGTAACACAGCGGTTGCATTAAGAAGCAGTGTATATTTCTAACTATATGTAGAACATGTATATTTAGTCAAAGTTTATGATGTGTATTGCTGTTATCTGGTGGAGTTATCATAATTTCTCCGGACATTTTAGTAGCATTTTTTGAACATGTCGTCATTGTAAACAGATTTATGGATATAAATGGCATATTATTGAAAAAAACAAATGTACTGTGTAACATGTCCTATTACTGTCATCTGATGAAGATTTTCAAAAGGTTTGAATTATTTTTTATTTTAATCCTGCGTTTGTGATTACATATTTTGTTCGACAAAATGGCTATTTAAATTAGTCTTTGGTGGTGGTTTGACATAAATATGTGCTATGTTTTCGCCGTAAAACATTTTAGAAATCTGACTTGCTGGGTAGATGAACAAGGTGTTTATCTTTCATTTGAGCTATTGGACTTGTTAATGTGTGGAGGTTAAATATTTCTAAGAATATTTTTGCATTCTGTGCGCCACCTTTTGAGTCGAGTGTGGGGGGGGGGTGCCCTTGGGGAATGTTGTTAACAGTCTGATGGCCTTGAGATAGAAGCTGTTTTTCAGTCTCTCGGTCCCTGCTTTGATGCCCCTGTACTGACCTCGCCTTCTGGATGATAGCGGGGTGCACAGGCAGTGGCTCGGGTAGTTGTTGTCCTTGATGATCTTTATGGCCTTCCTGTGACATCGGGTGATGTAGGTGTCCTGGAGGGCAGGTAGTTTGCCCCCGGTGATGCGTTGTGCAGACTTCACTACCCTCTGGAGAGCCTTAGGGTTGTGGGCTGAGCAGTTGCCGTACCAGGCGGTGATACAGCCCGACAGGATGCTCTCGATTGTGCATCTGTAGAAGTTTGTGAGTGCTTTTGATGACAAGCTGAATTTCTTCAGCCTCCTGAGGTTGAAGAGGCGCTATTGCGCCTTCTTCACGACGCTGTCTGTGTGGGTGGACCAATTCAGTTTGTCCGTAATGTGTACGCCGAAGAACTTAAAACTTACTACCCTCTACACTACTGTTCCATCGATGTGGATAGGGGGGTGCTCCCTCTGCTGTTTCCTGAAGTCCACAATCATCTCCTTAGTTTTGTTGACGTTGAGTGTGAGGTTATTTTCCTAACACCACACTCCGAGGGCCCTCACCTCCTCCCTGTAGGCCATCTCGTCGTTGTTGGTAATCAAGATTACCACTGTAGTGTCGTCCGCAAACTTGATGATTGAGTTGGAGGCGTGCGTGGCCACGCAGTCGTGGGTGAACAGGGAGTACAGGAGAGGGATCAGAACGCACCCTTGTGGGGCCCCAATGTTGAGGATCAGCGGGGTGGAGATGTTACCTACCCTCACTACCTGGGGGCAGGCCCGTCAGGAAGTCCAGTACCCAGTTGCACAGGGCGGGGTCGAGACCCAGGGTCTCGAGCTTGAGGACAAGTTTGGAGGTTACTATGGGATTAAATGCTGAGCTGTAGTCGATGAACAGCATTCTCACATAGGTATTCCTCTTGTCCAGATGGGTTAGGGCAGTGTGCAGTGTGGTTGAGATTGCATCGTCTGTGGACCTATTTGGGCGGTAAGCAAATTGGAGTGGGTCTAGGGTGTCAGCTAGGGTGGAGGTGATATGGTCCTTGACTAGTCTCTCAAAGCACTTCATGATGACGGAAGTGACTGCTACGGGGCGGTAGTCCCGTTTGAATTTTTTTACAAATATTTTATTTTTGCATTTTCCAATTAAGAACATTCAAAACAAAAGTGAAAAGATATTAGACAACGATAGGACAAAGTGACAGTAACAGACGAACGTAACAAAAATAAATTATAATTATAGTTATATAAACAAACATACAATAAAAAAAAATATATATATATATATATAAAAAAAAAAAGTTTTTTAAATCCATGAGACACTGGATCACCTGCCGTAGGCTACATAATAT